>NC_051309.1:43699436-43999628 GCF_015220235.1 Choloepus didactylus | reverse complement strand
CCTGACGCCCCTCCCGATACCCCAATCCACCAACTTTAACATGCTGTCACACTGCTATTTCTCTCCCTCCCTATCTATCATCCATCATCTCTTGCTCTGTCTTCTGAACATATGAGACCTAGCTGCACACATCCTTAAACAAACACTATATTTCACATATACAATTCCCATGAACAAGAACATTCTTTTATGCAATCCCATTAAACGCAGCTAAAATGTACAAGAGATTCAACATTGACACAAAGCTTACATTGTATATCTCCTTTTTTTTCCCCCTTATGTCTCAACTGTGTCTCTTTGAGCCTCCTGTCCTCCATCCTCAGATCCCATCCAGGGTCATTCTTGGCATTCAATTGTCATCTATTTAGACTGTCTTTTTTTTTTTTTCCCTCAATTGTGGAACCATACATACAGCCTAAATCTTCCCATTCCACCCCTCCCTAGCATTCCATTAGTGGGATTAGTCACATTTAGAATGTTGTAATGCTATCTCTTTCCCACCATCCATTACTAGAAATTTCCCTTCACCTCAAACAGCAACCCTACACTCATTTCTTAATTCCCCATTGCCCCTTTCCCCATTTCTCGTAACCCATACCCTACTTTTCATCTCTGTGGTCATATTCTCTGGTAATTTCTTTGTGTTTACTGTAGGGCTTAAAATTAACCTCTTAAATCCATAACAATCTTGTTTTTCTTTGATACCAACTTAACTTCAATAGGACATGTAAACTATGTTCCTATACTCCTCCATTCCCCCACCTTTCTATAGTTCTTGTCAAAAATTACATATTTTACATTGAGTTCAAAACCACTGATTTGTCATTAGAGTTTGTGTATTTTATATCATGTAGGAAGTAAACAGTGGAGTTACAATTAAAAAATTATTGACTTCTATTTGTATTCCATTGTGGTCAGAGAATGTGCTTTGAATATATTCAATTTTTTTTTTTAATTTCTTGAGGCTTGTTTTATGTCCCGGCATATGGTCCATTCTAGAGAAAGATACATGATCCCTAGAGCAAAATGAGTGTCCTGGTGATTTGGGATGTAAGGTTCTATATATGTCTGTTAAAATTCTCTATATCTCTTTCTCCTTTCTTTGTTTCTCTGTAGGTAGGGCTCCCTTTAGTATCTGAAGTAGGGCAGGTCTTTTATTGGCAAAGTCTCAGCATTTGTTTGTCTGTGAAAAGTTAAAGCTCTCCCTCAAATTTGAAGGAGAGTTTTGCTGGATAAAGTATTCTTGGTTGGAAATTTTTCTCTCTCAGAATTTTAAATATGTCATGCCACTACTGCCTTCTCGCCTCCATGGTGGCCGCTGAGTAGTCACAACTTAGTCTTGTGTTGTTCCTTTGTATGTGGTGAATTGCTTTTCTCTTGCTGCTTTCAGAACTTGCTCCTTCTCTTCAGTATTTGACAGTCTGATCAGAATATGTCTTGGAGTGGGTTTATTTGGATTTCACTGGGCATTTATGCTTTGTGTATTTATATTGTGTAGAAGGTTTGGAAGTTTTCCCCAACAATTTCTTTGAATACGCTTTCTGGAACTTTACCTTTCTCTTCCCCTTCTGGGACACCAATGAGTCTTAAGTTTCGACGTTTTATTTTATCTATCGTATCCCTGAGATCCATTTCAATTTTTTCTATTTTTTTCTCCATTCTTTCTTTTGTTCTTTCATTTTCTATTCTGTGGACTTCTAGGGCACTGAGTCATTGTTCAAATTCCTCTAATCTTGTATTGTGAGTATCCAGAGTCTTTTTAATTTGGCCAACAGTTTCTTTTATTTCCATAAGATCTTCTATTTTTTAATTTATTCTTGCAATGTCTTCTTTATGGCTCTTCTAGGGTCTTATTTATGTCCCTTATATCCTGTGCCATGGTCTTCTTCATGTCCTTTAAATCCTTTGCCATGTTTTTGTTCCTCAATTGTAGTTCTTTGATTAATTGTGTGAGGTAATGTGTCTCTTCCAATAACTTGATTTGTGTGTTTGGAGTTGGATTCTCCATATTGTCTGGTTTATTATATGCATTGAGATTTTCTGTTGTTTTTGGCCTCTTGGCATTTGCTTTGCTTGATAGGGTTCTTTCAAGTTGTTAAAAAAATACCTATCTAATTTTTCAGAAACACAGTTTGGTGGCGTACACTTTCTCTAACTAACCAGCAGATGGCGTCTGTGGGTCACCTATACCCCTCAAGTCAGTTCTCCACCTTGTCCCTGCGGTGTGTGGGGAAATGATTCTTGTGGGGTTCAGTTGGTGAACTCAGTTTGGGTGTGTTGCTGGAGCTGTCCGCCCTGAATGTGGGGCGTGTATACGGGTGGCCAGGGAGGAAGGACAGCTTTAATATTCAAATCCCCCAGGTACCCAGATATTCAAGGTTGCTGCAAGAATCTAAGCCTTCATTTCATTTCAGCCCCAGACCCTCTCTGTTGCTGTCCCACAAACCACCGGACTTGACGTAGTGTCCCTGGGCTCTCTGAGCAGGTCCCCCTGCCCAGCTGCGATCCTCCAGGACCTCTGCCAAGGGAATGCCGTGGTATGTCACCAGTGCATGCCATCCCTCAAGGGAAGCCCAGGGCTGCCGGGCCGTGCAGGGGCGCTTTCAGCCTGATGCAAAAATGGCCGAATGGGGTGTCTCAACACCCCCTCCTCGCACAGTTCCACCTTCCCAGCTCTGGGACAACTGGCGGGGCTCTGGGCTGTGGGCACGGCCCCGGGCAGGAGTTTATCCAGCACTCCGGGGAGCCAGCTGCTAGCCGCGGGGTTTCTTTCTGCTTCCGGCTCTCCCCTCCATTCCCCCAGCCCCAAGGGTATCCGCAGGAGGCTATCTTCCAGGCCAGACACCAAGAGGCCGGCCCAGCCTCCTCTTCCTGTGTTTTACTGCGTGGTTCCCACTATCGCAGCTGCAGCTGCTCCTGGGTTTTTCCCTCTCTCTTTTTTTTTTTTAAAGAGCCCGTCGGTCTCCAAACGCCAAACCCTAGCTTCCCCAGACCGCCGCGCGGCTGTGGGTCTTCCAGCCAGCTTACTCACTCATTTCAGAATGCAGACTCCCGGTTTCACCAAGTGTACTGCCCCTGGGTTTCACCAAGTGTACTGCCCCTGGGAACTAGCAGACCTTGTCCAGCTGGCGCATCACTGTAACTGGTATTCTGGGTCTCTTTCTGGTTTTTATCTAGTGTTTTTCACGGAGGTGTTTTTTTGCCCTGTCTCACCTACCCGCCATCTTAGTTTCTCCCTCTACAGTGTATTTTAACAAGACTGCACTGATGACTAACTTACATTTCATTGCATGTGTTAGCTGTTCATACTGATGTTGAGCAAGATCATGAAGTTTATCTTCTGATGTGCCTCCTTGAGAGAGATCTTTAAGTAAATCTGTATCTAAATTTAAAGAGAAAATAAATGCTTTAAGATATATCATTAGGTATTTTTCTTATATTGCTATTATTACATTATTTAATTTTTCAATCATTTTGCCTATTAATGAACATTTTCATGGAAAATACCTTTAAAACTAAATGCATAGTATTAAAAGGGTTAAAAAGTTTTTTTAACTAAATAAAGGTATTTTGTTTAGTTTTAATCATTTTTTTCTTTTTTCTCCAAGTTTCTATGAGATAGTCATCCAGCAAGTCAAATAAGTCATTTAGAAAAGAAAAGGCAGTAATCTGAAGACTAATATAGGAAAAGGAAAGGTTTATTTTCCAAAGTAGAAACTGATGAACCATAGTCAGATCTGGGTAGGAAACAACACACAAGGATATAGTTAAAAACATTAAACTAACCCACCAGAAGAAATCTTGGAAGAAAAACTTCAGGGAATTTGTCCAGTGTATGGACAGATGAGTAGAAAAATGGGGACAAAAACTAAATGAAAAATAGAGTGGGCTAGGAGGTGATGGAATGCCTTGGTTGTTCTTTTCTTATTTTTATTTTTTAAATTTTTTTATGTTTTTGGAGTAAGAAAAATGTTCGAAAGTTGATTCTGGTGATGAATGCACAATTATTTGATGGTACTGTGAATGGCTGATTGTACCCTGGATGATTGTAGAGTATGTGAATATATTTCAATAAAACTGTATTAAAAAAAAGAACTTCAGGAAAGCAAACGTATGTCTTCACAATGGATTAAGAGACAATCACACATTTCTTCTAAGTCTCTGAAAATAATTTTATCATATTTCTTGGCAATGTTAATGAAGATCTATTGAATGCTACTTTGTATGGATTATTTCAGTTAACAGCCCTTTGGAGCATTGCTATCCCTTTTAATATTGATAAAATTGTTTAAACATATTAAACAACTTTTCTACAGTCAAATAGCTACTAAGTGTAGAGCCAGGATTCTAGCCCAGAAATCTGATCACAGAGCCCAAACTTCTAACCTCTTTATTCTACTGCCTCTCTAGAACTCCCTAGAATATCCAGCCAATTATCTATACCATGTAATCGGCTGTTCCTCATTCCAATATTTTCACTGGACCAATTTGGTCACACAATTCACATTTTTCTGCCTCTATTGTAAAACTATCCATCACTTTTAAAAGGACTGTTTACATATTATTATACTCTAAAACCATATCATCCACCTCTATAACACCATTTTTAAATAATTCTAAGTTATTAGCTAATGACCAACTCCACATACTCCTTAATGGTTCTAATATTTTTTCAATGTTAAAATATTTTTCAAAACTAATTCACTATTGCTCCCTTGTACCTAGTATCAAAGCCCAAAAATAATCATTTGGATTCATCCCCACTAAGCTTATGACTAATATTTCTATAACAGTCATGAGGCCAAGAGCTCTTATTTGCTCTGGCTAGTAGCACCTCAGAATAATTTCTTCAAAAGTCCTCTTCTTTTCCAGGTTTTGTCAAACTCACTGTCTTGACTTACCCTGTCACCTCTTCATAAAGGCTTTCAAAACATTACCAATACCTAGGAAACTTTTTCCTCTTTCTTTCTTTTTGTCATTTATACTTTTCCTCAGGATTTTCCCCAACTCCTCATTTATTTTTACCCATGGCTTATCTTTTTCTGGGTTCCCATTTCAAGATTGCCCCACGGTAAGTCCAGAGTTTCACGGTTCTAAGCTTTGCTTTTTCTGACTGTTAGGCTCAGAATGCCTGCTGCTATTTCTTACTCTTTTCTTTCAGTGGGTTTTTCTTCGATTTCCCAAAGTTATGGCAGGAATTTTCAGAGTCTACCACATTCTTCCAACTAAATTAGCTATTTTTCTGTTTAACTCTCATAGGAATGAAACTTTCTATAGAAAAGCAAAATTCCACATGGTAAATTCAATTAAAGACAATGTAGTTTAGTGGAAGGAAAAATATGTGACTGAACTGCATTTCAATTCCAGCTTCTCTACTTATCAGCTACATGACCACGAGCAACTTTCTTAATTCTCTGAGTCTTGGTTTTCTCCTCTGTAAAATGGGGATAATAATATAACACTACCCTCAAAAAAGTTATTGTGAATATTAAGTGATGGTGCATGTGCAATACCTAGAATAGTGCCTGGGACAGAGTTGTGTTCAATAAATATTAGTTCTTTTCCCTCCATTTTCTGTCCTCCATTTTCAATTCTGCCTGGCTACAACAGAAAAACAATTACTCAATATATTCTGTAGTCTGATGTAATGGCTTTTTTCCCTAATATTCTAGTTAACCTTATCGATGCCTTTCAATATAAACAGGAAATTAGAGAATCAGTTTTTCAGTTAATTAGGGCAATATAATGTCATGATTCAGAAGGTGATTAAAAATGCTCGCCTTGAAGTCAAAATGTTTGTGTTTGAATCCAAACTCTGACACTTCAAAGCCAGGTAAATATGGGAGATTTTATTAAACTGAGTCTGATTCTCTATTTGTAAAATGGAGAGAAGAGTACCTATATCACTGAGTTTCTATAAAGACTTAACGAAAGACTCCAAGTAAACTGCTTAGCTCAATGCCTTACATATAAGTGTTCAATAAATGATAATGTTATGTAATGATTATTTTTTAATTTGTTCAGGAATCAACTAAAATATTCCTAGCATTACTATTTAGACAGAAGTATTCATAACATAAAACATATATACTGTGGGTTAAAAACGTCTTGAGACTTCCAGAAAGATGGCTTTATTCAGGCTGTATTCAAGGACAGGCAGAACTCACCATAAAGCAATAAAGAGGGAGGCTGCCAGGAAGGAACCTGGGCCTCTGCTCCCCTATGCAAAGCGTAAATGCCCTCCCTGCCCAGAGGGAGCGAGGGGGAGGGTGGGGGGCCAGGAGTGACCATTAATTAAAAAGCCTAACAGGAAGGCAGTAACAGTGGGCAGGAGCGACTGGCAGTCAACCCCTTCCAAGAGCGACTTTCAAACTTGCGCCAGCGGCTTGGTGGCACCTGGGCAGCCCTGCGCTATGCGCATCCAGATCCCGCCGAGCAGCTACGGTTCGAGAGGGGCCAAAGGACGCTCGGAATTGCGGTTTCGGGGTATGAGGGTTGCAGAGACTGTGCCTCCAGGGAGAGACCGGTAAGTTTGTTCACCTGGGACCGCTTCCCAGAGACGGCAGCGGTGGGATGGCCAACGGGCAGGCAGTGAGCAGAGGCTCCCCACTCCCGTGCACCCACCATAACAATTAACGGGGGACATAATCCTCCACAGGCACATGGCCAGGAGCTCCAATGAGGGAACCTAGGAGGCAGCGGAAGAGTATTGACCGCATTTACTCTCCCCCCAAGGAAGTCAGGGGTGGGGGTGGGGGCCGTGGGGGTGGTGGGGGGAATGGGGTGCACAGGCCAGAAGCGGAGATAGGAGAGGGTGCCACATGAAAGCACCAGGAGCCCCTCCCGTACCCCAGAGGCTCCTGGACAAGCGGCAGGCAGGGAGCCGGCACGTTTAACCTGGAAGGTGCCCTTAAGCAGATTCTCTGCCAAACTGCACAGGGTGAACATCACACCCCCAGTGCAGGCAGTTCCCCCTGCACATGGAGAATTGGTGCACTCACTGGATCCCCACCTGGAACATGGAGAATTGGTGCACTCACTGGATCCCCACCTGGTTTGGACCCCACTCAGCACACAGGAGAAGTTCAAGGAAGGCTGATTTGAGACAATAGTACAAACAGCTCAATTGTAAAATGGGCAAAAGATATGAAAAGGCATTTTTCCAAAGAGGAAATACAAATGGCTAAAAAACACATGAAAAAAATGTTCACCTTCACTAGCTATTAGGGAAATGCAAACCAAAACCACAATGAGATACCACCTCACACCAATTAGAATGGTTGCCATTAAACAATCAGGAAACAACAAGTGCTGGAGAGGATGAGGAGAAATTGGAACTCGTGTTCATCGCTGGTGGGAATGTATAATGGTACAGCCACTGTGCAAGACAGTTCGGTGGTTTCTGAGAAAACTAGATATCAAATTACCCTATGATCCGGCAATTCCACTTCTCAGTATATACACAGAAGAACTGAAAGCAGTGACATGAACAGACATTTGCACACTGATGTTCAAAGTGGAATTGTTCACAATTGCCAAGAGATGGCAAGTGTTCTTCAACAGATGAGTGGATAAACAAAATGTGGTTTATACATACAATGGAATACTAGGCAGCAGTAATAAGGAACAAGGTCCTGAAACATATGGCAACCTTGAAGATATAATGCTGAGTGAAATAAGTCAGTCACAAAAGGAGAGATATTGTATGTTACCACTACTATGAACTCCCTGAACAATGTACAATGAGTGTCTTATAATGAGAATATTGGGGACCTAGAGATAGATAGAAGCTAGTGAAGGGGGAATGATAACCTAATATGTTTAGATACGTTAATGATGGTGAAATTAAAGGTACAGGAATGGATAGGGGTGATGATTGTTTGTTAAGGGGATTATAAGTATCAGAGCTGCATTGAAGACGAACAGGATTAAAAGGGGTTGTTTAAAGGCCATGTATCCCACAGATCAGCACTACAAATATAGATAAGTGCTTGCATGATATAATTCTAAGGTATGACACTGGTACAGAGTTGACAACAGAGTGGTATATGGGAAAATCTACCTATTGCATACTAGGGACTACAACTAATAGGAATACCTTATTAGTACCACACAAATAATTAAGGGCTGAAAAGAGCTATGGGGTGTTTTGAGTCATGAGAATTTTTTAAAATGGAGAGTGATAAGATTGTACAGCCAAGCGATGATAATGTGAGATACTGATTGATTATCACGGACAGAACATACGCTACGTGAAGTTAGGAAATGCCTACTATATAAGTCAAGCCCTTGATCTTGAGGCTTGCTCTTGTGAAACTTATGGTTGTAAAGGGAGGCTAGAACCACCTATAATTATGCCTGGGAGTCACCTTCAGAGAACCTCTTTTGTTTTTCAAATGTGGACTTTCTCTCTCGAAGCCCAACTCTGCAAATAAACTCATCAGCCTCCTCCCCCCAACGTGGGACAGGACCCCCAGGTAAGTGAGTCCCTCTGGTGATGTGGGACACAGATTCCAGAAATGAGCCTGACCCTGGCATCAAAGAGTGGAAAATGCCTTTTCGACCACAAGGGGGGAAAGAAAGGCAAGAAAATAAGGTTTCGTTTCAGTGGAGAGGCTGTCCTGGAGGTTACTCCCATACAAGCTTCAGCTAGGTATCCCAAATGGCCACAGTATGATAAGCCCAAGTCCACAGTAGTCCCAAAACCCTAAAGAATACCCAGGTCCCTGAGACTCTATAAAAGTTTCACTCACTGAGTTTATTCTTCAGAAACTTAAATCCTCCAGAGAGCTCCTATGCCAGTTAAGTCCCCAACCTTAGAGGCAATAGCCTCTTCAAGAACATCAACCAGTTGAGTCCCCTTTCCCATATGTTGACACCCCTTTTCAACATGAGCAAGTTAGGGTGGTCACTGCCTAGACATACCTAAGGATCAGGAAAGTGATTAAACTGGAGGATGGGGTAGCAACAGGCAAGATAGAATTTAACAAAGGATTACGAATACTGAATCTCTATATAATTTTCTTTTACTTAGTTGCTAGGGTATTAGAATAGCTAGAAGGAAAGAACTGAAATAGTGGAACTGTAACCCATAACATTCTTTGAAATTTACTAAATAGCTACTTGTTAAATTGTAATTTGAACGTTACCACCTTTTTAATATATGTTCTATTTCACAATAAGGAAATAACTGAAACTATGGGACTGTAACTACCATTCTTGGTAATTTCCTATATAACTACTTGTTAAATTGTACTTTGGACCATTAGGGAAACCAGATACTGAATATTTCCTCCTTCTGAGACCTGAGCCTGTTCTCATCTGGGAAAACCTGATTGGGGTGGCCAAGAAGATCAGATGCCTAGACAACAGAAAACTACAACCTACACTAAGGAAAATGAAGTATGGCCCAGTCAAAGGAACAAACTTACACTTCAACTGAGATACAGGAATTTAAACAACTAATGCTAAATCAAAAAGTTTAGAGAAGATATGGCAAAAGACATAAAGGCTATAAAGAAAACACTGGGTGTAAATAAGACAGAAATCAAAAGTTCAAAAAAACAACTGGCAGAATCTATGGAAATGAAAGGCACAACACAAGAGAAGAAAGACACAATGGAAGAGGTAGAAGAAAACACTCAGGAACTGGAGAACAAGGCACCTGAAAGCCTACACATGAGAGAACAGATAGAGAAAAGAATGGAAAAATACGAGCAAAATCTTCAGGAACTTAAGGACAAAACGAAATACAAGAATGTATGTACCATTGGCGTCCCAGAAGGAGAAGAGAAGGAAAAGGGGGCAGAAGCAATAATAGAGGAAATAATCAATGAAAATTTCCCATCTCTTATGAAAGACATAAAATTACTGATCCAAGAAGTGCAGCATACTCCAAACAGAATAGATCTGAATAGGCCTACACCAGGACACTTAATAATCAGATTATCAAACATCAAAGACAAACAGAGAATCCTGAAAATAGCAAGAGAAAAGGGATCCATCACATACAAAGGAAGCTTAATAAGACTGTGTGTGGATTTCTCAGCAGAAACCATGGAGGCAAGAAGGAAGTGGTGTGATATATTTGAGATACTGAAAGAGAAAAACCTCCAACCAAGAATCCTATATCCAGCAAAACTGTCCTTCAAATATGAGGAAGAATTCAAAATATTCTCTGACAAACAGACAATTAGAGAGTTTGTGAACAAGATACCTGCCCTACAGGAAATACTAAAGGGAGCACTACAGAAAAGACAGGAGTGAAAGGTTTGGAACACAGTTTTGGGTGATGGTAGCACAGCAATGTAAGTACACTGAACAAAGATAACTATGAATATGGTTGAAAGAGGAAGGTTAGGAGCATGTGGGACACCAGAAGAAAAGAGGAAAGATAAAGACTAGGACTGTATAACTTAGTGAAATCTAGTGTTCAACAATTGTGATAAAATGTACAAATATGTTTCATGAGGGAGAAAAAAAGAATGTCAACCTTGCAAGGTGTTAAAAATAGGGAGGTACTGGAGGAAAAACACAATCAACGTAAACTAGAGACTATAATTACTGGAATCATTGTATTATGCTTCCTTTAATGTAACAAAGGCAATATACCAAGGTAAATGCAGATAAGAGGAGAGCATAGAGGAGGGGTGTGAGACTCTTGGCATTGGTGGTGTTGTCTGACTCTTTATTCTACTTTGATCTAAGGTTATCTTTCCTTTCCTTTTGCTGCTTCCTAGCTGTCATGTTTTTTTCTCTCTCTTTTTTTTTTCTTTTGCCTCTCTACCTTCTTTGACTCCTGCTTTGTGGAAGAAATGTAGATGTCCTTACATACATAGTGGTGAGGGTGGTGAACACATAAACATGTGACTATACAGGGAACCACTGATTGTTTACTTAGGATGGAATGTATGGGGTGTGAACAAAACCATCTTAAAAAAAAGATGGGTTGATGATGAAATCTTGAGGGCAATATACTTAGTGAAATAAGCCAGACAAAGGACAAATATTGCAGGGTCTCACTGATAGGAACTAATTATAATGTGTAAACTCATAGACATGAAATATAAGTTACCAAGATAAAGAACAAGGCTAAAGATTGGGGAGCGGTTGCTTAGTATGAGCAGAATGTTCAACTAGGATGAACTTAAATGTTTGGAAATGAACACAGCATGTTGTGAGAATAACTAACAGTGCTGAATGGTATGTGAATGTGGTGGAAAGGGGAAGCTCAGAGTCATGTATGTCACCAGAAGAAAAGCTGGAGGTTAAAAGATGGGAATGTATAAAACAGTAAACCTTGCGGTGGGCAATGTCCAAGATTAGCTGTACAAATATTAGAAATCTCTTTCATGAACCAGCACAAATGTATGATACCACAACTAGAAATTAATAATAGAGGGGTATATAGGGAAAAAATATTACCTATTGCAAACCATATACTACAGTTAGTAGTATTTCAATGTTCTTTCATAAACAGTAACAAATGTAGTATATCAATACTACTAGTCAACAATGGAGGGGGGTGGTGGTTAGGGATATGGGGGGATTTGAGTTTCCTTTTTTTTTTTTCCTTCTTTGTCTTTATTTCTTTTCCAGAGTAATGAAAATGTTCTAAAAATTGAACAAAAATTAATTGTGATGATGGATGCACAGCTGTATGATGGTACCAGGGGCAACTGATTGTACACCTTGGATCTTTGGATAATTGTATGGTATGTGAATAATCATAATAAAAAAATTTTAAACAAAAACAAAAAAAAACAGAGGGTACAAAATACTGACCTTGGGCTCAAGAGATCTGTGTTTGAAACCCAGTTTTTGCTGTGTGGCCTTATTAAGTCACTTAACCTCTCTGGGCCTTGCTTAACCTATCTAGAGAACAAATATTCAAGTTCCATCTCTCAGAAACAGTCTCTGAGTTTCCCAGGCCCCATCCCATCCCTCGGCATTCAGCTGGAATCTTCCTAAGCCTGCAGCTGTTAGCCCAAGAAGAGAGCTGAGGGACAAAGAAGGGGGGGGCGGGAAGGGGGTGGGAGAGGGAAAAAAAAATTGTACTTTGAAAGTTATCACATTTTTGCATATATGTTGTATTTCACAATAAGAAAACAACTGAAACTGTGGAACTGTAACCCATAACATTCTTCGAACTTTGCTCTCTAACTACTTGTTAAATTGTATTTGGAAAGTTATCACTTCTATGTAAATGTTATATTCCACAGTATTTTTTTTAAAGGTATACAGAAAACAACAACAAAAAAGTCTTCAGTGCGAAAACCTCTAATTATAATTATTTAATTGGGATTGTATTTAGATCATAGCGTAGCATCAGGCAGATCTAAATTTGAGTTCTAGCTCTATCACAAACTACTTGTGTGAGTTTATGGATTAAACTTTTTGAGTCTCAGCTTTTCTGTGTATAAAATGCTGATAAATATTAATACATTAGCTATTAATGTATCTAGAGCCCTGCTATATTCCAGAATCATATACTGGTCAGGATCTGTTCTGATTAGTTGATCCACATCATTTCAATTAAATATTTTGAATATCACCCTTGCCCACATATCAGAGAATTGGTATAAGGATTAAATGAGGAAACAGATATAAATTTAGTAGCTAACTGGTAGCTAATATTCTTTGATCAAATGTTTTGCCATTGGTAATTTAATGAGTTTAAAACATTTTATTTTAATAATTATTATTAACAAATTTCAATAGTTAAGAAATTAAAAATTAAAAGAAGTACCTTCATGTTCATTTAAAATAAATTCTACTGGATTACTAACACCCAGTCCCGAACAACGTGGTAGCAGCAGAATCACTTTAACTTTCTGTAACCTATGATCCTTTGATTCTATGTTAATAAATGTTTCATGAAGTATTTCAATATCTGATAGGAAAATAAAATATAAAAATTAATTTTAAAATATTAATTAAAATTTTAATGTGGTAAGTAGTTATATCTATTTTATCATTGTTCATTTATAAATCCTCAACCCCACAAAAACTAATTTTAGTGTAGTTAGAAAAAAGAGCTGTTTTCTAATAACTTCCCAATGTTAACACTGGAATTCTGTTAATACAGGGCTGTCTTCTTCACTCAAGAGTCTGTTTTGCAATTTACATAAAATGTATTTAAATTTCCCATTCTGAACTTCAGGTCCAATTTAAAGCAGCATGATATCATATGGGAAATGGGCTTTGGAGTCACAATGTCTCCCAACTTCACTATTTACTAGCTATGTGGCTTAATCTCTCTAAGCCTCCATTTCTGTATTCACGAAATGGGCAAATAATGACTACTTCATGTAATTAGGAAGACTGAGATAAAGTAGTTAAACTTAGCATGGTACCTAGCAAACAGTAAATACTCAATATTTATAATTTCCATCTTCTCATTTTTAATCCCCTTTTATATTCTGTCTTCCCTTCAACTGGATTGACTTTTTATTGTTGAGCTATAAGAATTCTAGACTCTTAGATAGATGACTACTGAACATTTTCTTCCATTCTGTGTGTTGTCTTTTCACTTTCTTGACAGTGTTCTTGAAGCAAAGTGTTTTTAATTTTGATGAAGTCTATTTTCTTTTCATGCTTTTGCTTTTAGAGCCATATCTAAGAATCCATTGCTAAATCCAAGGTCAGAAAGATTTACCCCTATGTTTTCTTCTAAGAGATTTATAGTTTTAACTCTTACATTTATGTGTTGATCCACTTTGAGTTATTGTTTGTACATAGTTTGAGGTGGGGCTCTAACTTCATTCTTTTACATGCAGATATCCAATTATCCCAGCATCATTTGTTGAAACAAATATTCTTTCCCCATTGAATAGTCTTGGCACCCTTGTTTAAATCAACAGACTATAAACACATGTATTTATTTATGGACTTTATTCTATTTCATTGATCTAATGTCTATTGCTATGCCAGTATCATGCTGTCTTGATTACCATAGCTATGTAGTAAGTTTTGAATACAGGAAGTGTAAATTCTACAACATATTCATTTTCAAGGTTTCTTTGGCTATTCTGGGTCTCTGCAACTTCAGATGAATTTTAGAATCACTGTAAATTACTGCAAAAAGCCAGCTAGGTTTTTTATAGGGATTGCACTAAATCTGTAGATCAATTTGGGGAGTACTGCCATCATAAAAAAAATTATTTCTTCCAATCTATAAACATAGGATGTCTTTGCATTTATTTATGTCTTCTCTAATTTCTTTAAAAGATGTTTTGTAATTTTTAGTGTCCAAGTATTATACTACTTGGTTAAGTTTATTCCTAAGTATTTTATTCTTTTGATGTTATTATAATAGAATTGTTTTCTTAATTTCATTTTGGATTGCTCATTGGATTGGTAGTCTTTCAATCTTTAGTCTTCCAATTCATGAACACAGAATGTCCTCCCATTCATATAGGTCTTCTTTGATTTCTTTTAGCATTGTTTTATAGTTGTCTGTGTACAGGCCCTTTACATCCTTGGTTAAATTTACTCCTAGATATTTGATTCTTCTGGCTGCTATTGTAAATGGAATTTTTTTCTTGATTTCCTACTCAGATTGCCCATTACTAGCTTATAGAAACAGTACTGATTTTTGCATTTATGTATCCCGCCACTTTGCTAAAATCATTTATTAGCTCTAATAGCTTTGTTGTAGAATTTTGAGACTTTCTAAATATAGGATCATGTGATCTGCAAATAGTGAAAGTCTTACTTCTTCTTTTCCTATTTGGATACCTTTTTTTTATTTTGTTGCCTAATTGCTCTAGCTATAACTTCTAGCACAATGTGGAATAACAGTGGTGACAGTGTTCCAGATCTTAGAGGGAAAGTTTTTAGTCTTTTGTTACTGAGTAGGATGTTAGCTATGGGTTTTTCATACATCCCTTTATCATGGAGGAAGTTTCCTTCTATTCCTCTCTCTCGAAGTGTTATCAAGAAAGCATGCTGGATTTTGTTAAATGCTTTTTCTGCATCAAATGATATGATCATGTGATTTTTTCACTTCAATTTGTTAATGTGGCATATTACATTAATTGCTTTTCTTATGTTGAACCAGCCTTGCATAACTGGGACAAAGCCCACTTGATCATGGTGTAAAATTCTTTTAATATGCTGTTAGATTCAATTTGCTAGTGTTTTGTTGACAATTTTTGCATCTACATTCATTATAGAGATGGGCTGTAATTTTCTTTAATTGATTTTTATCTGGCATTGGTATTAGGGTAATGTTGGCTTCATAGAATGAGTTAAGTAGTGTTCCCTTTTCAGTTTTTTGGAAAAGTTTGAGCAGAGTTGGTATTAATGCTTCTTGGAATGATTGGTAGAATTCACCTGTGAAGCCATTTGGTCCTGGACTTTTCTTTGTCAGTAGGTTTTTGAGGACTGATTCAATCTCTATACTTGTGATTAGTTTGTTGATGTCTGTTATTTCTTCTAGAGTCAGTGTAGATTGTTCATGTGTTTCTAGGAAATTATTCATTCCATCTAAGTTGTCTAATTTGTGGGCATACAGTTAGTTGTTCACAGTATCCTCTTATGATCATTTTTATTTCTGGGGTCAGTAATAATGCCCCCTCCCCCTCTAATTTCTGATTTTATTTATTTGCATCTTCTCTCTTTTTTAATTTGTCAGTCTACCTAAGGGTTTCTCAATGTTATTGATTTTCTCAAAGAACCTCCTTTTGGTTTTGTTGATTCTCCCTATTGATATTTTATTCTCAATATCATTTATTTCTGCTCTAATCTTTGTTTTTTTATTTCCTTCTGTTTTCTTTGGCGTTAGTTGGCTGTTCTTTTTCTAGTTCCTCCAAGAGTGCTGTTAGGTCTTCAGTTGTAGCTCTTTCTTCTTTTTCAATGTAGGCATTTAGGGGTATAAATTTCTCTCTCAGTACTGCCTTCACTGCATCCCATAAGTTTGATATGTTGTATTCTCATTGTTCTGGTTTGCTAAAGCTGACTTTTTGCGAAACACCAGAAATTGATTGGCTTTTATAAAGGCAGCTTATTTGGCTACAAAGTTACAGTCCAAAGGTCATGAAAATGTCCAAATGAAGGCATCAGCACAAGTATACCTTCACCAAAGGAAGGCCAATGACATCCATAAAGCCTGTGTTAGCTGGAAAGGCATGTGGCTCATGTCTGCTGATCTGAGGTTGTGTTCCAGCTCCACTCTCAGCTCCTGTGCATTCTTCAAAGTGTCCACCTTGGCTGCAGCACCTCCTTCTATATGTGAACACTTTTATAGAACTCCAGTGATTCAATTAAGACCCACCCTGAATGGGTGGGGAAACACCTCCATGGAAATCATCCAATCAAAGGTCACACCCACAGTTGATTGAGTCACATCTCCATGGAAAAACTCAATCAAAGAATTCTGACCTAATCAACACTAATACATCTGCCCTAACAAGACTGAATTAAAGAACATGGCGTCTTGGGGGACATAATAACCCTAAGCGGCACACTCATTTTCATTCATCTTGAAATATTTACTCAATTCTCTTGCAATTTCTTCTCTGACGCACTGATTGTTTAAGAGTATGCTGTTTAACCTTTCCATATATTTATGAATTTTCCAGTCGTCTGCCTGTTATTTATCTCCAGCTTCATTCCATTATGAATAGAGAAAGTGTTTTGTATTGTTTCAGTCTTTTAAAATTTACTGAGACCTGTTGTGTTACCCAACATGTGGTCTATCCCAGAGAATGATTCATGAGCACTTGAGAAGAATGTATATCCTACTATTTGGTGTGCAATATTCTGTATATATCTATTAGGACTAGTTAGTTTATCATATCATTCAAGTTCTCTGTTTCCTTATTGATCCTCTGTCAAGATGTTCTATCTATTGATGAGGGTGGTATATTGAAATTTCCAACTATTATTTTATAGAGGTCTATTTCTTCTTTCAGTTTTGCCACTGTTTCCCTCATGTATTCTCGGGCACCCTAGTTAAGTAAATAAATATTTATAATTGTTGTGTATTCTTGGTAGATTGTTCCTTTTAATTAATATATAATGTCCTTCTTTGTCTCTTAACAGTTTTGTTTTTAAAGTCTATTTTGTACGATATTAGTATAGCTACCCTGTCTCTTTTCTGGTTACTGTTTGCAAGGAATATCTTTTTCCCAGCCTGTCACATTCAACCTATTTGTGTCCTCGATCTGTCAATCTGTGTGTTTTGATTGGAGAGTTTAATCATCAACATTCAATGTTACTACTGTAATGGCAGTACTTACTTCAAACATTTTATCCTTTGGCTTTTATATGTCCTATTTTATTTTTGTCATTCTAATTACCCTTTTAGTGACGCTTACTGATAATTTTCACTTCTACAGTCTCCTCTAAGCCTCTTTCCTGTCTTTTCCTTTTAGTCCTTAGAATTCCCTCTATTTCTTATAGGGCAGGTCTCTTGTTGAACTCTCTGTTTCTGTTTATCTGTGAATATTTTAAACTTTCCTTCAGTTTTGAAGGACAGTTTTTCTGGATAAAGAATTCTTGGCTGGTAGTTTATCTCTTTGGGAATTAGTTTTTTTAAGTGTCCCCTTTATGTAATGAATTGCTTTTCTCTTGCTGCTTTCAAAATTCTCTGTCTTTGGTATTTGACATTCTGGTTTTTATGTATCTTGGAGAAAATCAATTAGGATTTATTCTGTTTGGAGTATGTTGTGCTTCTTGGACATGTACATTTACATCTTTCATAAGAGTTGGGAAATATTCAGTCATTATATCCTCAAATATTCTCTCTGTCCCTGTTTCTGTTTGCTAAAACTGTCGTTATGCAAAATACCACAAATGAATTGGCTTATATAAAGAGGATTTATTAGGTTACAAATAAGACCATAAACACATCCAAACTAATGCATCAACAAGAGGATACCTTCACTGAAGAAAGGCTGATAGTGTCCAGACACCTGTGTCACATGGGAAGGCATGTGGCTATCATTTGCTTATCCTTTGCTCCTGGGTTGTATTTCAAAATGACTTTCTCCAAAATGTCTGTGGGCTTCTGTCTCTCTTACCTCCTCTCAGCTCTCTACTTGGTTCTCCTGGGGCATTTCTCTCTAAGTGTTTGGGAGTCCTCTCTTAGCTTCTCCAGAACAAACTCTGAGTTTCATTTCTTAGCTTAGCATCTCCAAATATCTTTCTGTCTGCATCTCCCAGCATCTCCAAGAATCCATGTCTGTGTTGGCTCTTAGCTTCTCCCAAGGGCAAACTCTGGATTATGTATCTTAGCTTCTCTCCAAAATGTCTCTCTCAGCTCCTCTGAGCTCCTTGTTTCTGTGAGCTCTCTTGAAGCATTCCAGTGATCTAAGACCCACCCAGAATGGGTGGGGTCACATCTCCATGGAAATAATTTAATCAAATGTCTCACCCACAGTTGGGTGAGTCATATCTCCATGAAAATACTCAATCAAAAGGTTCCACCCAACAAGACTGGATTAAAAGATCATGGCTCCTCTGGGGTCCATAACAGTTTCAAACTGGTACAGACCCTGTACCCTTCTCTTCTCCTTCCAGGCACCCATGACATGTATACTTGCATGCTTTATGCTATCATTCAATTCCATGAGACCTGCTCAGTTTTTTTTCAGTTCTTGTCTGTGTTCTTTTGTCTGTAAGATGTTGACTGTCCTATCCTCTAGTTCACTGATCCTTTCTTCTGCCTGTTCATATCTGCTGTTGTATGCCTCTAGTGTATTTCTAATCTTTTCTATTGTGCACTTCATTCCCATAAGCTGTTTTTTAAATTCAGTTTTATTGAGATATAGTCACATATCAATCATCCATGGTGTACAATCAACTGTTCACAATACCATCACATAGTTGTGCATTCATCACCACAATCAATTTTTGAACATTTTCCTTGTACCAGAAAAAGTAAAAATAAGAAAAAATAAAAGTAAAAAAGAACACCCAAATCACTCCCCCTACCCTATTTTTCATTTAGTTTTTGTCCCCATTTTTTCTACTCATCCATCCATACACTGGATAAAGGGAGTGTGATCCACAAGGCTTTCACAATCTACATTGCTATACAATTGTCTTCAAGAGTCAAGGCTACCAGGTTGCAGTTTGATAGTTTCAGGTATTCCCTTCTAGCTATTCCAGTGCATTAAAACCTAAAAAGGATTATCTATATAGTGCATAAATATGCCCACCAGAGTGACCTCTCAACTCTATTTGGAATCTCTTTATTTTGTTTCATTTTACAACCCCTTTTGGTCAGGAAGTTCTCAATCCCATGATGTTGGGTCCAGATTCATCCTCGGGAGTCATATCCCACATTGCCAGGGAGATTTATACCCCTGGGAGTCAGATCCCACATAGGGGGAGGGCAGTGAGTTCACCTGCCAAGTTGGCTTAGGTAGAGAGAGAGGGCTACATCTGAGCAACAAAGAGGTACTCAGCAGGGAGACTCCTAGGCACAATTAAAAGCAGGTTTAGCCTCTCCTTTGCAGTAATGAGCTTCATAAGGGCATGTCCTTTTTTTTTTTTTTTTTTTTTTTTTTTTGCATGCTTTCACAGTCTTCTTTCTGTATCTCTTTTGCCAGATTTCCCTTCATCTCCTTGAATTGATTTAGGAGATTTGTTTGAACATCATGGATTAGTTGTTTCAAATCTTGTGTCTCATCTGAAGTTTTCAATTTTTCCTTTGGACCATATCTTTTGCTGGTGTCTAGACATCTGATTTTCTTGAGTTTAGTCTGGAGGTCATTTTCTCTTTCTTGCCTAGGTTTTTCTCATTGATTGGCTTTGTGCTAAAGTGCTTCTTTGACAATTGGTTCAACTTATCCTAGAACTTCATAATAGCTTGTATTTAACTGATCAGATTTTTTCAGCTCTTATTCATCTGATTCTTGCCCTGGATATACAGTACAATTTTTGAGATTGCACTATTTGTGCAATTGTTTTACCCCCCAGGAGAAAGCTTCCTTTCCCGTTCCTCCTCTGGGAATGTTGATCTGTTCTCTTTGTTTCTTTATTTGACTCTCAATATTTTTAACACTCCTTTTATTATCTCTATCTGCTTTTACCCAGAGGGCTAGTTCTGAAAGTAGGGTACTCCCAGAGAGAACTTCCCCATTTCAGTTTTTCCAGTCCAAACAGGCCCAGGAACCCACAAAGTGGGTGTGGCTCAGTTCCAAAGTGCCCTGGGGAGGAAACCCAGAAGGATGCCAATCTTCTCTTTGATGGCTCCCCAAATCTGTATTTTCCTGGCTTGGCCAGAAGGCAGTCTTCAGGAATCTGTTTTCCACCCCTAAGGTAGTACTATGCCTTTAATTCTCAACCAACTCTGCCCCTGCCTGGGGTGTGGTTTAGACAGAGGCTGCCAGTCACTTTGGGCTGGGAGGGTTGAAACTGTTGCTCAGATCTTAGACCCTACAATCCAAACTCAATAGTCAAAAGCCATAGTCCATGCCTTCAATTTCTTGAGGAAGAGCCACCCTTCAGCAAACTGTTCCCTGTAGCCTGAAAAAGATATTGCATCTTTAAATCAGCCCCACTTCCTCCCCTGTCATGGGCAGGGATGAAACAGAGGCTGTCAGCTGCTTTCTTTCCTGGGCATGTTGAAACTGTACCTGTCCTCAGAGCTGGAACCCAGCAATCCAAATTCACTCATCAAAAGCCCCAATTGTTACCCAGTCATGTCCCTCCCCTCCCTGCCTCATTATCAGAAAGAAGACTTCTTTATCCAGCCAGGGAGTGGCTCCTGAGGTGGTCTGCCACACAGTGAGGGGTGAGGGATGGGCACCAGCCTCCACAGGGTAGAGAGATCTAATCACAGATCTTCACCACAGTTTATCAGTTTCTTCCTTCTGCTTTTTCCTGGAGGGTGTATGTTGTTCTGTTCTCCAGAGACCCCAAACAGCTGCTTCAGACAGCTCCTTGCTGTTTACTAGCAGCACTGGAGGACAAAGTGAATCACAGAGCTCCCTATTCCTCCATCTTGGCTTGCTCTCTCTCCAATTCACTTTGTATGATTTTAATGTTTATCAATTTATAAGTTGTTTGTGACCTAACATATGATGTATCCTGGAGAATGATCCATGTGCACTAGAGAAGAATATGTATTCTGCTGCTATTAGGTGAAATGTTCTGTACATGTCTGTTAGGTCTAGCTGGTTTATGGTATCATTTAGGTCTTCTATTTCCTCATTAATCTTCTGTTTTGGATGCTCTATCCATTACTGAAAATGATATATTGAAGTCTCCTACTATTAATGTAGAATTGTCTATTTCTCCCTTCATATCTGTCAATATTTGCTTAATGTATTTTGGGGCTCTGCCATTAGGTGCATTTATATTTATAATTTTTATGTCTTCTTGACAAATTGACTGCTTTTTCAGTACATAATGACTTTCTTTGTCCCTCATAACTGTTTTTGACTTAAAGTCTATTGTATCTGTTATTAGTAGAGCTACCTCAGCTCTCTTTTGTTTACTATTTGCCTGGTATATATTTTTTCTATCTTTTCACTTTCAGTCTACCTTTGTCTTTGAATTTGAGTCTCTTGTAAGCAGCATACAATTGGGTCATGCTGTTTTTCTCCATTTTGCCAATCTCTACTCTTTGATGAAGAGTTTCATCCATTTACATTTCAAGTAACAACTGATAAAGCAAGACTTTCTTCTACCATTTGGCCACCTGGTCTTCGTAAGATTTGTACTCTTTGTCAGTTTTATTTTTTTTTTTGTCCCTCAATTCTTCCAGTAATGCCTACTTTCAAATTTATTTGATTTTTTGTGTTGTATCATTTTGAGTCCCTTCTCATTTCTCTCTGTATATGGATTTCACATATTTTATTTGTGGCTACCATGGAGCTAAAATTTAATATCCTAAATCCATAACAATCATATTTGATTTGATACCAACTTAACTTCAATCGTATACACATACACCTTCTTATACTCCTCTGTCCCCCACTGTTTTGATACAGTTGTTACAATTTATACATTATATGCCTCATTATCATTACATATTTATCATTATTTTTATGCCTTTGCATTTTTGAACTGTAAGAAGTAACAAGTGTAGTTACATACCAAAAAATACAATACAATAGTACTAGCATTTATAGTTACTCATTAGTTACTTTTACTGGAGCTCTTTATTTCTTTCCATCATTTCAATCCACTGTTTAAGTGTCGTTTCCTTTCAGTCTAAAGAACTCCCTTTTGCATTGCC
Source organism: Choloepus didactylus (assembly GCF_015220235.1). Lineage (NCBI taxonomy): Eukaryota > Metazoa > Chordata > Mammalia > Pilosa > Megalonychidae > Choloepus > Choloepus didactylus. Next base: position 43,977,433 of record NC_051309.1, on the reverse strand, counting down.
TGTAAAGCAGGTCTAGTGGTGACAAATTAACAGCTTTTGTTCATCTGGAAATGTCATAATCTCTCCTTCCATTTTGAAAGACAGTCTCACCAGATACTTAAAAAAAAATCTTAGTCTGAAGTTGTTTCCTTTCAGCACTTTAAATATTTCATTCCACTATCTTCTTGACTCCATGGTTTCTGAGGATAAATTGGAACTTAATCTTATTGGGACTCCATTGTACATAGCATGTTGCTTTTCTCTGGCTGTTTCAGAATTGTCCTTGTCTTTTGCGTTTGACAGTTTGGCTACTCTATGTCTGGGTTTATTTCTTTTCATGTTTATCCTTGGGCTTCTTGGATGTGCATATTCATGACTTTTGCTAAGTTTGGGAAGTTTTCTGCCATTATTTATTTGAATATTCCCTTTGCCCACCCTTTTTTTTCTCCTTCTGGGGCTCTCCTAATGCATATATTCATATACTTGAGGGTATCTCACATGTCCCTTAAGCCATTTTTTCTTTTTCTAATTCTTTTTCCTTTCTGCTTTCCAAACTGACTCATTTCAATTGTCTTGTCTTTGAGTTCACTGATTCTTTCTTCTGCTAGCTCCAATATGCTGCTGAAAATTTCTAGAAAATTCAGTTACTATAGCGTTCAACTCCAATAGTTCTGCTTTGTTCCTTTTAAAAATTTCTATCTCTTTACTGGGATTCTCATATTGTTCATTCATTGTTTTCCTGATACCTTTAGTTCTTTCTCAGTATTTTCCTTCATCTCCTTGAGCAGATTAAGGCTCTTTTTTTTAAAAAAAATGTCTTTGTCTAGTATGTCCAAAGTCGTCTTCATTGCTGTTTCCTGGATTACTGTTTCTTTGTCTTATAATCTTTTGTTGCATACTATACATTTTAATATTTTAAAGTGTTTATTCTGGGATTTAGTCCCTGAGATGTCTCTTTCTCGAGTATTTATCCTGCCTGTGTTATGACAGAGATTTCCTTGAATACCGGGAGCTAACAAAACCAAGCAAACCAATGCAAAACACTCTTCTCACAGTCTTTGCAATGGTTGGTGCTCCCCTTGGAGTCAGCTCTCCTATCAAGAAGATCAGCTAAAGGTGAATGCAGAGTATAGGTACCTCTTGTCCTGGGTTTAGGTTTGCTAGTGGCCTTAGGAGTTCCCCCTGTTTACAGGAATTTGATGCCCCCTCTACTTCCTATGAAATAGAATTTCTCCCTCTCCTGGATGTTCTATTGTAGGACTTAAAGCAGATAGTTCTTGCCCTAGGCAGTTTCTTACACTGCTTTAGCCGTTCCAAGCATCTTTTTGCTTGGAGGATGAATTGGGGGGTGGGGGAAGAGGGGAAGATGAACTGAAAGAAGTTTCCTAGATCAGTCTTTCCCAGACAGAACAAGGCTAGGGATTAACAATGGGAGTGCAGGCTGACCCCACACTGAGCTGGTGAGAGTGTAGAGGAGGGGCAGCAGTGGTGCCAGGAGCTTCTCCTGTGGCTTTTAAAGCTGAGTTTTCTTGATTTGGCATTTGCTCAGTTAATGCAGTCTTTTAACTGTTTTCTTTGGTTTGGAGGAAGTGTCTTTAAGACTTCTCTGCCACTTTTGTCTAAGGTGTGTTAGAACAATGACTGCCCTCAGAGCCAGAGGCTAGCAATCTGAAGTAGCTGATCAAAATCAGTGATCAGTAATCAGACCACACCCCCCCAGATTTTGGAGCTGCAGATCTGACCAATATCTCCTGCAAGAGTGATGGATGGGGAATGGTAGCTGCTGCACAGAGAGTGAAATTCACCAATATTTATTGCAATTTAGCAAGCTCTTCCTTTTTCTCTCATCCTTAGATGTGCCACGGTGTTCTACTAGACTCTGGAATTTCAAAATTGTTGATTCAGACAATTCCTGCCAGTTCAGTAGTTGTTTTGCTAGAGAGACTGCTTCTTGGAGCTCCCCACTCTGCCTTCTTCCCACAACCTGTCCCCCCTCCCCCTTTTTAACTTCTTTTAAAATATACTTTCCAGTTCTCTGCTGAAAGTCTAAAATTTGGCATTCAATCTCTTGAACATATTAATCATGGTTATTTTAAAGTCCACTTTTGATATCCCCAGTATCTGGGTTCTCTATGGGTCTGTTTCAATTTGAAACAGTGTTTTCTTTTGATTTTCAGTCATATCTTTTCTTGTTTGTCTGGTTATTTTTTAATTAGTGCCAGACATTGCATCTGAAACATTTTAGGACATAATGATTCCTAGGCTGATGTTATCTTCTTCTAGAAAGAATTTACTTTTGCTTCTGGCAGGTGGCTACGCCTGTGGTACTAGCAACCCAAAATCATCTTAATCCAATTGGGAATTGTCATGACTGGAATCATGGCTTCAATCTTTAGAGGTCTGATCTCTACCAAGGGTATACTTCTTCTAGGCCTCAAGTAAAATTATGGGTATTTACCAGGCTACTTCTGTTCCAGACTTGAATTCTACTTTTTGTCTCCCTATCTGTGCAAAATTGTCAAAAGTTCTGCTCAGTTTCTCAACTTCACTGAACCCATAATAAAATTTAGTCTTTAGTCAGAGCACGATCCATTGGAAATTTTTTAAAATAAGAAGGGTAAGGGACTTTGCTACTAGTCCTAAAAATAATCTTTATCCCTAAGCATTTCTGTGATTGTGTCCTTATGTATTAATAATGGTAATTTCTACTGTAAGAAAGGAATAAGTTTCGTTTTCACATAGAGACAGCATGGAATAAGGGAAATGGAGGCAAAACCAGTTTAAACAAGCCCCAGACAAAGAGAAGAGAGAATCTGCCTGATGTAAAGAGACATGAGGTAGTATCAGAGGCGGGAACTCACAGCAAAAAAAAATAAAAAATAAAAATTTGGGGGGGGGGGATTGGCTAATCAGTTCAAAATCTTAATAATGAGCTAGTTGGCTCTCTGGGATTGGCTGTACAAATTAAAATCTCAAAAGATGAATTAGTTAGTGTTCTCGGATAGGCTGTAACCTCTGTAGTACCCAGTCAATGGGGAAACAGGGGAGGGACTTGCGAATTAGGAGTAGGAGATTTAAACATCGCCATTCTCTTCCTCGGGCGCGCCAGCCTTCCTTCCATGTGTTTGGCTAGACGCCCCATCTTGCAAGATCGTAAATAAATTCTTTTCTCCTCCAGAACCGAGAGAGCGTTTATTCCCTTACAGGTACCACTTTATTTCCGACACTACCATCTACTTTAATTAATTATTGTTTGAGACTCAAATTATATATTAGGTGAATGTCAAGCACCATACCAATATATCAATATATTCATTAATTTAACCTGCAATTCTTTAACAAACATTAAGCAATTAGAAGGGCCTGATAAAAGATGGAAATAGTGAGGATTTTAAGAGGATATTTCACATAGGGAGTTTTTATTTTACAAAAGTAGAATAAATTCAAACATTAAACATTTCTAAAATGTTTAATGAACAATAATCACCAAACAAATAAATATCTGTACATACTTTTACATCCCATTTTTGTGAAAAGGTTCTTCAGGTCAGGATCCTTAGCTTTTGATTTTACTCCACACACAAATATTTTTGAAGTATTATTATTTGTTAAGATTGACATATGGGCAACTGTGTACCATGAACCTGTATTGACCATTAAGATATCATCATCCATATTCAATAAAGCCTTCACAGAATGGACAGCAAGACTTCGAGATTTGTCCTGCAAGATAATGAATGGTGTGATTAGAATTTCAAAGAGTATCAACTGTCTTCTTTATGGCTGAGATATAAGAAAATATTTGGTAGGAATCTTGGAGATAACTAATCCATTTTAGTTTAAACTACCTTGATATATATGTCTAAATTAAAATTTGATAAAGATAACTGATAAATATTTATAGCAAACACCTTAGCTTTGTTTAGCCTAAATTATAACTGTTATCATTTAGATCAATAATTTCCTATCTTAGCTGCCACTCTTAGCCCTCACAAAAACTCACTCATCTGCTACTGCCATTCTCTCTCCTCCATTTCATTGTCACCTAAATTGCTGCCAGCTCTCAGATATTAAAAGTAAGAAGTTTGAAAAGCTTATAAAAGGAGGCTTGACATGGGCTTCCACTGTTTATCTCAGTGTTTGCTAGGTGTCACTACAAAATAAGGCCAAGAGATTCTGTCCAAAAATATCAGTGTGTGGAAGGGACAAACATCAGAAGACCAAGGTGAATCTGAGACAAAATTGGAATCTAAGGACAGAAAAATAAACTTAACCTAATTTTTTAGAACTTTTCTTTTCAATTCTATTGAACCTGCATTAAACCTCACATTCTCTTCCTGCACTGGTAGCCATTATGCACCTCTTAAAAATTAAAGCTGTAAGACTATATTAAGTGGATTATGGGAAAGTATTACACATTGCTTTTTCATAAATAGGATAGCACTAGCAATGTGTCTTCCCCAGAAAAGGAAAGAAGACAAGACCTCATTGTACCTTTTCTTGAATCCTTCCTCTCTTAGGAGAGAAAAACACAGCCTTTCAGCTGCCACCCATACAAGTCTCCTGATCTATGGAGTCTAGGGAGTAGAGCATGTTTTTTACAACTTCCTATGGGATTCAGATATCAAGGTATAATAGGAGCACTGATGGCAGAGTTATTATTATTCGAGGTACAATTATACCTTATAAGCCTCCCTGATAATTAAAAAAAAAAAAATACATAAACAATGTTAGGTTTAATTTTTTTAGGTTGTGGAATTTTGGGCTAAATAGGATTCTTAGGTAAGAAACACAATTAAAGTAAGCATTTACCTGAAATACAAGTTTACCTGAAATATAAGTTTATAATCTTTGAAAAGATCTATTCTTAGAAGATCACTTTTAAGATGAGATGGAAAAATTAAGACATCATAGCAATGTTGGTCCACAGCAAAGACTTTATCATCAATATGCAATACAGATTTGACTTTACTATAGCCTTTTCTCTTCAAATTATTATAAACTTCTTCAGGGCTGCAAATATATGACATCAGGTTGTAATTATAAATATAATGCATTAAAAATGTATTCAACACTAGCAACTCTTTCCTACAATAAATAAAAGTATCAAATGGATATGTTGCATCTAATGGGACTTACAATTTTGCCAATAAGTTAAAAGATAGAGATAGAAAACTTAACATGTTTATGTAAACACCTTTGGAAATTTGGTGATTAGATCCTGAAACTAAAGTATAATTTGCTCACACACTCCCCAGCCACCACCCACCACCTCCCCCCGCAAAAAAAGATAATATTTTTATTGCATTATTTTGAAAGGCTGGAGACTTGAGATATGAATAAACAGTTTGATTATAATCCTTACCTGACTTTACAAGTATTTATCCAAGCATATAGTGGCAAAGTGGAGGCCCTTAGTTCCTGTTTTCTAACTGTTTCTGGTAGAATGTGGTAAATAGAGAGGGCATCATGTTTGATTCGATATCTTGCTAATGCTGCAGCCAATTTTGTCTTAAAACTAGAGATGGAAAATTCATTCTTGGTGACTATTGCAAGACCATCAATTTTCCACTACAAGGTTAACAAATTACATTGAGAATTTTAACAAATTCTTCTATAATTCCATATAAAATGTTTGAAGTGCAAAATAAAATTTTTCCATATTTAAAAATAGAAATCCCCAAATCCTGCTTCATTATAATCCTGTAGAGTTATGTATCTCCTCAGATATCCATATCAAATGCTGGTTGAAAGACAAACTTCATATAGTGAAAAGAATATAGAATTCAGTCAGACAAACTTGGAATTAAATTCAGGTTTTTAATTTTATTAGATGTGTAACCTCAAGTTTTTCTCATTTGTAAAATGAGATGAGCCTCAGTTTTCATCTGTAAAATGTGGACAACTTACCTTGTTATTAAAGTGATAATTACCAATCACATATAGGTAAAATACTTAGCAAAGGGCCTAACACATAGCAGGCACTCACCACAGGCTGCTGATTACATAGATGGCAACAGTATAGTAACAATAAGATGAAGAAACTTTCTTGAATCGATATTAAGTCCTTCCCAGTTCTGAACATCCCAAGCCTCAAAGTTCCCAATAACCAGGAAAAAAACTGGTTAGCATGGGGGTCCAGTAATTTTTCTTGATCTCATAGCCCAAGTTTTCAATAAGTGAGAACACAGGACTTAACTCTTGACTCCACATTCATAGCATTTTCACAGAAGAAATCTAATTGAAATAAACCTCAAGTGTAAACATGAATGAGAATTGGAGATGTCACAAAAAGGGTCAGGTACAGCTTGAGTGGTCTGTGTGACTGCAAAAAGAGGAGGACATTGTCAGACAGTCAGTTGTCAGGCATGCCCAAATTACCTCAAAGAATGTTGGGAAGCAGAGGCAAGGGTAGCATATGGGCATCTCAGTTATTTATTTTTTAGCACCATTATATACCACTTTCTTTTCCTTATGCCCACAATCTCCCTAGATTAAGCTTCTTCTCTACTTGGTAGAATAAGAACCCTCCAACACAAGTACAGGTTTATGTGTGAACATATGTGTGTTCATGAGAGAGAGAGACTGAGAGCGTATGCATATAAGGATGCTTAGGGAAGAGTGCAAAGAGTTATCAAACATCAAGCTTGCTGGGAGTACAATAAAATTAGATTTATCTAGTGCTATATCTAAATGTCGTAGAAATAGAGCAAAGAACACTAAAAAATAACAGCATATTACATCTTAATGCACAAGGAATAACTTAATATGAAGGAGAAAAGTAACTGTTTTATATTATATATTGTGAGATGATTCTGAGAATAGACTATTTTGATTAAACAGTCCTTCCAAATACGTACTTAGTTCAAATTTACCATATGAATAAATAAATGCTATTGAGTGAATTATTCAATCATTAAACATAATGATTAGACATATAAGGCCTAGAAAAATGTATGTGTTGTGCAGATAGGGAAAGTGCAGGGAGAAGTAATTTTCCAAATTTCCAGATAGTAAACATTTTAACCTGTGAATTTTAATATAATTTAATCCCACAAAAAGTAATTTAAAGTATGCATGCAGTTATAAAGATATATAATATCAGATTGAAGATAAGAACCAAATCCAAATGCTATTGGGATAATCATAAATATATGTATGTAAATGAAGTGTCCTGTGGTTGCTAAAAAACTTCACCCATAGCTATAATTAATTTAGGAAGACAGCAATGATGAAAATGGGAGCAAAAGTAGCATTTCTCAAAGTTCTTGATCCAGAAATCCTTTTCCTGCTACATGAATGTTCTCAAAGAGAGTCACCCAATTATTTCTTTTATAAGCAACCCTATTGTAAACACAGGCAGAGCATTCTTTCTAAAAGTTTAATTGAAACTTTATACTTCCTACGCTAAAACTTTAAATGAAACTCATTAATAACAGGACAGAATCTAAATTCCTTACATGATATACTAGGATATTAAGAATCTAATCTGAACAAACTCTTCCTGTCTCAATTCCAATTACTTCCATCCAAAAATCTAGTCACATGCTCAATTATTTGTCACACCTATTACATGCCATGTCCTTTCTTTCTCACTTTTTTTTTAAGACACAGTGTACCTGGGTTCAAATTCTGGTACCACAAATCCAGTACGAGCTATTTGACTTTAGACAATTTATTTAACGTCTCTAAGCTCTAGTAATCAGAAATTACTCTAGTAATTATTACCTATCTTATAGAGTTTCTGCAAAGATACTTTTGAAAATTTGTTTCAAGTCAAATTAGCTCTGCAAGAAATAGGAATAAATATATTTATTTTTTTTACTATTACACAAATACTGTGATCAGAACTGGGGCTATAAAGATTAAAAGATTGTTTTACCACCAAAGTATAAGTTACTTAAGGGTAGAAATGGATGATTGTAGCACAATATCATGAATGCTATAGGATACATGCATAAAGAAGATAGGAAATGGATAGTAAGAAAAAACAGAATCAGTCCAAAGGGACTTCTAACAAGAAAAGCTGGAGCTAACTATTGAAGAAGCAGCAAAAATTTTTCAAGCCACAAAGGAGAGAAGACACACAGACAGCATGAGATTTCCAGACCTCAAAGGGAAAGAAAACACAAAAGAGAACAGAGGACCATAAAGATGTAGAGGTGTTAAGCAGCACTCATGTTTACTTTGAGCATAGGAGAGGAAAGAACCAGTGCTCAAATCACAAAAATCCTGTATACCATGTGTTTTAGTTACTAAGCTGCCTAAAGCAGATACCATAAAATTGTGTAACTATGGGAATTTATTAGTTTACAGTTTTGAAGTCATGAAAATGTCCAAATTAAGGCATCAACAAGACCATGCTTTCTTCCTGAAGACCAGCTGCCTGAGATCATGGACTCCTCTGTCACACAGCAAGGCACATGGCAGCATCTGCTGGTCTGTCCCTTCTCTTCTGGGTTTCCTTACTTTCAACTTCTGCCTTCTGTTGCTTCCTCTCTCGCTGTATTCACCCCATTTATAAAGAACTCCAGTAGGAGGATTAAGATCCACCCTGGACCGCACCTTAACTGAAGTAACCTAATCAAATGTCCAACTTACAATAGGTTTGCACACACAGGAATGGATTAGTTTTAAGAACATGATTTTCTGGGGGTACGTACAGTTTCAAACCACCACACCATGCATACAAACATAGAACTTTTTCTGCAGGAAGTGGAAGGCGACTTAAAGGGTTTAAGCAGTAGGGAAATAAATTCATTCAACAATCTGCATTCTTACTATCTTCTGGGTACTTTTTGAAAGAAACAGGTGTGATCAAGAAAATGCTGTTCCTGACATCACAAAGTTTAGAGTCTTATAGAAGGAGATAAAGCAATTATTAACACATGTCTTAAATACTTGTGACAAGGGAATGCAGGGTGTTCTATTGGCACAAAGGAGGGTAATGTCTACAGGAGTTAAGGAAATTTTCCCAGAAGTTATCTTTAAGCTAAGATACAAGAGTAGAAGTAAGAGTTAGCTGGGAGTAAGGAAGAAGTGTGAGGAGAAGATCTCTCCAGTGTTTCAAGGGGAGGAAAAATCACAAATGAAAATATTTCCCAATTTTGAAAGATATGCCTGAGACTGAGTGTGCCAGTTTGAATGTATTATGTCCCCCTAAACACCATTATTTTTGATGCAGTCTGGTGTGGGCAGACCTATTGGTGTTGATTAGACTGTAATTATATTGATTGAGTGTTTCCATGGAGATGTGACTCAATCAACTGTGGACAAGACCTTGACTGGATAATTTCCACAGAGATGTGACCCCACCCATTCAGGGTGGGTCTGAATTAGTCACTGGAACACTATATAAGCTCAGACAGAAAAAGCGGGCTTGCTACAGCCAAGAGGGACACTTTGAAGAATGCACAGGAGCTGAGAGAAGAGCTGCAGATAAGAGACAATTTGAAGATGGCCATTGAAAGCAGATTTTGCTCCAGAGAAGCTAAAAGAGGAAAAACGTCCCAAGAGCAATTGAGAGTGACATTTTGAGCAGGAGCTGTAGCCTAGAGAGGAACATTCTGGGAGAAAGCCATTTTGAAACCAGAACTCTGGAGCAGACACCAGCCACATGACTTCCCAGCTAACAGAGGTTTTCCGGGAACCATTGGCCATCCTCCAGTGAAGGTACCCGATTGTTGATGCATTACCTTGGACACCTTATGGCCTTAAGACTGTAACTGTGTAACCAAATAAACCCCCTTTATAAAATCCAATCCATTTTTGGTGTTTTGCATCCTGGCAGCATTAGCAAACTAGAACACTGAGAGATTAGCAAACCTTAAAAATAAACTCACGGAATCAGGGGCAAGATGGCGGACTGGTGAGCTGTATGTTTTAGTTACTCCTCCAGGAAAGTAGGTAGAAAGCCAGGAACTGCGTGGACTGGACACCACAGAGCAATCTGACTTTGGGCATACTTCATACAACACTCATGAAAACGTGGAACTGCTGAGATCAGCGAAATCTGTAAGTTTTTGTGGCCAGGGGACCCGCAACCCTCCCTGCCAGGCTCAGTCCCGTGGGAGGAGGGGCTGTAAGCTTCGGGAAGGAGAAGGGAGAACTGCACTGGCAGCCCTTATCAGAAACTCATTCTACTGATCCAAACTCCAACCACAGATAGACTGAGACCAGACACCAGAGAATCTGAGAGCAGCCAGCCCAGCAGAGAAGAGACAGGCATAGAAAAAAACAGCATGAAAAACTCCAAAATAAAAGCGGAGGATTTTTGGAGTTCTGGTGAACATAGAAAGGGGAAGGGCAGAGCTCAGGCCGTGAGGCTCATATGCAACTCCCGAAGAAAAGCCAATCTCTCTGCCCTGTGGACCTTTCCATAATGGCCCTAATTACTTTGTCTCTTAGCATTTCAATAATCCATTAGATCTGTGAGGAGGGCCCTTTTTATTTTTTTTTAATCCTTTTTTTCTTTTTCTAAAACAATTACTCTAAGAAGCCCAATACAGAAAGCCTCAAAGACTTGCAATTTGGGCAGGTCAAGACAACAGCAGAACTAAGAGAGCTCTGAGACAAAAGGCAATAATCCAGTGGCTGAGAAAATTCACTAAACACCACAACTTCCCAAGAAAAGGGGGGTGTCCGCTCACAGCCATCACCCTGGTGGACAGGAAACACTCCTGCCCATCGCCAGCCCCATAGCCCAGAGCTGCCCCAGACAATTCAGTGTGACGGAACTGCTTCAAATAACAGGCACACACCACAAAACTGGGCGTGGACATTAGCCTTCCCTGCAACCTCAGCTGATTGTTCCAGAGTTGGGAAGGTGGAGCAGTATGAATTAACAAAGCCCCATTCAGCCATCATTTCAGCAGACTGGGAGCCTCCCTACACAGCCCAGCAGCCCAGAACTGCCCTGGGGGGATGGCACTCACCTGTGGCACAGTCATCCCTCAATAAAGGACCAGGGGGTGCACGGCCTGGAAGAGGGACCCACTTGCAACGCTCAGGAGCCATACGCCAATACCAAGGACTTGTGGGACAGTGGCAGAGACACACTGTGGCAGGACTGAACTGAAGGATTAAACTATTGTAGCAGCTTTAAAACTCCAGGATCACCAGGGAGATTTGATTGTTAGAGCCAACCCCCTCCCTGACCGCCCAGAAACATGCCCCATATACAGGACGGGCAACACCAAATACACACGCAAGCTTGGTACACCAATTGGACCCCACAAGACTCACTCCCCCACTCACCACAAAGGCAAAGCAGGGGAGAACTGGCTTGTGGAGAACAGGTGGCTCGTGGACACCACCTGCTGGTTAGTTAGAGAAAGTGTACTCCACGAAGCTGTAGATCTGATAAATTAGACATAAGGACTTCAATTGGTCTACAAATCCTAAAAGAACCCTATCAAGTTCAGCAAATGCCACGAGGCCAAAAACAACAGAAAATTATAAAGCATATGAAAAAACCAGATGATATGGATAACCCAAGCCCAAGCACCCAAATCAAAAGATCAGAAGAGACACAGCACCTAGAGCAGCTACTCAAAGAACTAAAGATGAACAATGAGACCATAGTACGGGATACAAAGGATATCAAGAAGACCCTAGAAGAGCATAAAGAAGACATTGCAAGACTAAATAAAAAAATGGATGATCTTATGGAAATTAAAGAAACTGTTGACCAAATTAAAAAGATTCTGGACACTGATAGTACAAGACTAGAGGAAGTTGAACAACGAATCAGTGATCTGGAAGATGACAGAATGGAAAACGAAAGCATAAAAGAAAGAATGGGGAAAAAATTTGAAAAAATCGAAATGGACCTCAGGGATATGATAGATAATATGAAACGTCCGAATATAAGACTCATTGGTGTTCCAGAAGGGGAAGAAAAGGGTAAAGGTCTAGGAAGAGTATTCAAAGAAATTGTTGGGGAAAACTTCCCAAATCTTCTAAACAACATAAATACACAAATCATAAATGCCCAGCAAACTCCAAATAGAATAAATCCAAATAAACCCACTCCGAGACATATTCTGATCACACTGTCAAACACGGAAGAGAAGGAGCAAGTTCTGAAAGCAGCAAGAGAAAAGCAATTCACCACTTACAAAGGAAGCAGCATAAGACTAAGTAGTGACTACTCAGCAGCCACCATGGAGGCGAGAAGGCAGTGGCACGATATATTTAAAATTCTGAGTGAGAAAAATTTCCAACCAAGAATACTTTATCCAGCAAAGCTCTCCTTCAAGTTTGAGGGAGAGGTTAAATTTTTCACAGAGAAACAAATGCTGAGAGAATTTGCTAACAAGAGACCTGCCCTACTGGAGATACTAAAGGGAGCCCTACAGACAGAGAAACAAAGAAAGGACAGAGAGACTTGGAGAAAGGTTCAGTACTAAAGAGATTCGGTATGGGTACAATAAAGGATATTAATAGAGAGAGGGGAAAAATATGACAAACATAAACCAAAGGATAAGATGGCTGATTCAGGAAATGCCTTCACGGTTATAACGTTGAATGTAAATGGATTAAACTCCCCAATTAAAAGATATAGATTCACAGAATGGATTAAAAAAAAATGAACCATCAATATGTTGCATACAAGAGACTCATCTTAGACATAGGGACACAAAGAAATTGAAAGTGAAAGGATGGAAAAAAATATTTCATGCAAGCTACAGCCAAAAGAAAGTAGGTGTAGTAATATTAATCTCAGATAAAATGGACTTTAAATGCAGGGATGTTTTGAGAGACAAAGAAGGCCACTACATACTAATAAAAGGGGCAATTCAACAAGAAGAAATAATCATAAATGTCTATGCACCCAATCAAGGTGCCACAAAATACATGAGACAAACACTGGCAAAACTAAAGGAAGCAATTGATGTTTCCACAATAATTGTGGGAGACTTCGACACATCACTGCCTCCTATAGATAGATCAACCAGACAGAAGACCAATAAGGAAATTGAAAACCTAAACAATCTGATAAATGAATTAGATTTAACAGACATATAAAGAAAATTACATCCCAAATCACCAGGATACACATACTTTTCTAGTGCTCAAGGAACTTTCTCCAGAACAGATCATATGCTGGGACATAAAACAAGCCTCAATAAATTTAAAAAGATTGAAATTATTCAAAGCACATTCTCTGACCACAATGGAATACAATTAGAAGTCAATAACCATCAGAGACTTAGAAAATTCACGAAATTAAACAACACACTCCTAAACAATCAGTGGGTTAAAGAAGAAATAGCAAGAGAAATTGCTAAATATAGAGAGACGAATGAAAATGAGAACACAACATACCAAAACCTATGGGATGCAGCAAAAGCAGTACTGAGGGGGAAATTTATAGCACTAAACACATATATTAAAAAGGAAGAGCCAAAATCAAAGAACTAATGGATCAACTGAAGAAGCTAGAAAATCAACAGCAAACCAATCCTCAACCAAGTAGAAGAAAAGAAATAACAAGGATTAAAGCAGAAATAAATGACATAGAGAACAAAAAAACAATAGAGAGGATAAATATCACCAAAAGTTGGTTCTTTGAGAAGATCAACAAGATTGACAAGACCCTAGCTAGACTGACAAAATCAAAAAGAGAGAAGACCCATATAAACAAAATAATGAATGAAAAAGGTGACATAACTGCGGATCCTGAAGAAATTAAAAAAAATTATAAGAGGATACTATGAACAACTGTATGGCAACAAACTGGATAATGTAGAGGAAATGGACAATTTCCTGGAAACATATGAACAACCTAGACTGACCAGAGAAGAAATAGAAGACCTCAACCAACCCATCACAAGCAAAGAGATCCAATCAGTCATCAAAAATCTTCCCACAAATAAATGCCCAGGGCCAGATGGCTTCACAGGGGAATTCTACCAAACTTTCCAGAAAGAACTGACACCAATCTTACTCAAACTCTTTCAAAACATTGAAGAAAATGGAACACTACCTAACTCATTTTATGAAGCTAACATCAATCTAATACCAAAACCAGGCAAAGATGCTACAAAAAAGGAAAACTACTGGCCAATCTCCCTAATGAATATAGATGCAAAAATCCTCAACAAAATACTTGCAAATCGAATCCAAAGACACATTAAAAAATCATACACCATGACCAAGTGGGGTTCATTCCAGGCATGCAAGGATAGTTCAACATAAGAAAATCAATTAATGTATTACAACACATTAAAAATTCAAAAGGGAAAAATCAAATGATCATCTCAATAGATGCTGAAAAAGCATTTGACAAAATCCAACATCCGTTTTTGATAAAAACACTTCAAAAGGTAGGAACTGAAGGAAACTCCCTCAATATGATAAAGAGCATATATGAAAAACCCACAGCCAGCATAGTACTCAATGGTGAGAGACTGAAAGCCTTCCCTCTAAGATCAGGAACAAGACAAGGATGCCCACTGCCACCACTGTTATTCAACATTGTGCTGGAAGTGCTAGCCAGGGCAATCCGGCAAGACAAAGAAATAAAAGGCATCCAAATTGGAAAAGAAGAATTAAACTGTCATTGTTTGCAGATGATATGATCTTATATCTGGAAAACCCTGAGAAATCGACAATACAGCTACTAGAGCTAATAAACAAATTTAGCAAAGTAGCAGGATACAAGATTAATGCACATAAGTCAGTGTGCCGGTTTGAATGTATTGTGTCCCCCAAATGCCATTATCTTTGTGGTCTTGTGTGGGGCAGACATTTTTGGTGCTGGTTAGATTTGCTTGGAATGTGCCCCACTCAGCTGTGGGTGATGATCATTTTGCTGAGATGTTCCCATGGAGGCATGGCCCCACCCATTCGGGGTGGGCCTTGATCAGTGGAGCTATATAAATGAGCTGACTCAGAGAGAGGAGACTAAGAGAGTGCAGCTGGGAGTGATGTTTTGAAGAGGAGCAAGCTTGCTAGAGAGGAACGTCCTGGGAGAAAGCCGTTTTGAGGCCGGAGCTTTGGAGCAGATGCCAGCTGCTTTCCTAGCTAACAGAGGTTTTCCGGAGGCCACTGGCCATCCTCCGGTGAGGGTACCGGATTGCTGATGTGTTACCTTGGATGCTTTGTGGCCTCAAGACTGTAATTGTGTTGTGATATAAACCCCCGTTTTATAAAAGCCTATCCATCTCTGGTGTTTTGCATTCTGCAGCATTAGCAAACTAGAACAGATTTTGGTACCAGAGAAGTGGGGTGCTTTTGCTGCTGAGTTTGCAAATACCAAACATGTTGGAACGGCTTTTTAAATGGATAAGGGGGAGTTTCTGGAAGAGTTGTGAGGAGCTTGATAGAAAAGGCCAAAACTGCTTTAAAGAGACTGTGGAAATATGGACTCTAAATATACTTCTGATGAGGACTTGAGCAGAAATGATGAATGTGTTGTTGCAAACTGGAAGAAAGGTGATCCTTGTTTTAAAGTGGCACAGAATTTGGCAAAATTGAGTCCTGGTGTCAGATGGAAGGAAGAATCTGGAAGCAACAACCTGGAATATCTAGCTGAGGAGATCTCCAGACTACGTGTGGAGGACATATCCTGGCTTCTCCTTGCAGCTTATAGTAAAATGCGAGCAGAGAGAGATAAACTTACTACTGAACTCTTGGGTTCAAAGAAACCAGAGGTTGATGGCTTGGAAAATTACAGGCTTCCAGGGGGTGGAATCCCAGAAGCTACAGCCCAACATGAGGATGTAACCAAACATGGAACCCAGGCGCCATTTCAGGACAAGCCAAGATTGGAAAAGGAGTTAAGCAGAAAGGATTTGTGGAAAATCCTATTGTCTGATGGCTTTGACCCCTGCATGCTTCATGCAAAGCCAACAGAATTTTTGCAAGATCTTTATAGACAGAGCCATTGCGAGTCTGGACTGGAGGAGACAGACAAGGAAAAAATTAAAGGAAAAATCTCTACAAAGACAGAGTCATGGAGGTTGAGGTCTGGAGTCAGGAGGTCTCGGGCTGGGAGAGCGGAGCAGCCCACATGCATGGAAAGGGTGAGTTTGCCCTGGAGGTCGAGGGCGGGCTTTCTGCCTCGATGCTCTGGAAGAGTTTTGCCACCTCAGGTCCCAAAGAGGGCGGAGCACATTTCCAGGGAATTGAGGAGAGCCTGGCTGCCACCACACTGTTCTGAAGGGGTAGAGCGTATGCCCCGGAGATGGAAGGGAATCCGGGAGCTGCCCCGAGGTTTGAGGAGGGTGGAGCCGAGAAGGTGGTCTCCCCAATGTGTGAAAATGTTGGAGCACTCACCCAAGCATTTGGAGAAGAAACAGCTGCCAAAAAGGCCCTTGGGAAGGGTTAGTCTCCCGCTCTCTCAAGCCCCAAGGATGCAACATTGTTTTGTTAGTGACTCTCAGACTTTGAAATCTAATGTAGTTTGTCCTGCGGGTTTTAGGAACTGTTTTGCTCCTGTTAACCCTGTTTTCCTTACTGTTTCTCCTTATGGCAATGGAAATGTTCATCCTGTGAATGTCTCTCCTTTGTATATTGGAAGCACATAACTTGTTCTAGGTTCACAGATCCACAGCTAGAGAGGAATTATGCCTTAGAACTGACCAAGCCTAAACTGATTTTGATGGGATTTTGTACTTAACTTTTGTTACTGAAATGATTTAAGTTTTTTGTGATACTGTGATGAAGTGAATGTACTTTGTGTATTTGGAAAGATAATGTCATTTTGAGTGCCAGGGGGTGCAATGTGCCGGTTTGAATGTACTGTGCCCCCCAAATGCCATTATCTTTGTGGTCTTGTGTGGGGCAGACATTTTTGGTGCTGGTTAGATTTGCTTGGAATGTGCCCCACTCAGCTGTGGGTAATGATCATTTTGCTGAGATGTTCCCATGGAGGCATGGCCCCACCCATTCGGGGTGGCCTTGATCAGTGGAGCTATATAAATGAGCTGACTCAGAGAGAGGAGACTAAGAGAGTGCAGCTGGGAGTGATGTTTTGAAGAGGAGCAAGCTTGCTAGAGAGGAACGTCCTGGGAGAAAGCCGTTTTGAGGCTGGAGCTTTGGAGCAGATGCCAGCTGCTTTCCTAGCTAACAGAGGTTTTCCGGAGGCCACTGGCCATCCTCCGGTGAAGGTACCCGATTGCTGATGTGTTACCTTGGATGCTTTGTGGCCTCAAGACTGTAATTGTGTAGTGAAATAAACCCCCGTTTTATAAAAGCCTATCCATCTCTGGTGTTTTGCATTCTGCAGCATTAGCAAACTAGCACATTCAGTAATGTTTCTATATGCTAGAAATGAACAAACTGAAGAAACACTCAAGAAAAAGATACCATTTTCAATAGCAACTAAAAAAATCAAGTACCTAGGAATAAACTTAACCAAAGATGTGAAAGACCTATACAAAGAAAACTATATAACTCTACTAAAAGAAATAGAAGGGGACCTTAAAAGATGGAAAAATATTCCATGTTCATGGATAGGAAGGCTAAATGTCATTAAGATGTCAATTCTACCCAAACTCATCTACAGATTCAATGCAATCCCAATCAAAATTCCAACAACCTACTTTGCAGACTTGGAAAAGCTAGTTATCAAATTTATTTGGAAAGGGAAGATGCCTCGAATTGCTAAAGACACTCTAAAAAAGAAAAACGAAGTGGGACGACTTACACTCCCTGACTTTGAAGCTTATTATAAAGCCACAGTAGTCAAAACAGCATGGTACTGGCACAAAGATAGACATATAGATCAATGGAATTGAATTGAGAATTCAGAGATAGACCCCCAGATCTATGGCCGATTGATCTTTGATAAGGCCCCCAAAGTCACGGAACTGAGTCATAATGGTCTTTTCAACAAATGGGGCTGGGAGAGTTGGATATCCATATCTAAAAGAATGAAAGAGGTCCCCTACCTCACACCCTACACAAAAATTAACTCAAAATGGACCAAAGATCTCAATATAAAAGAAAGTACCATAAAACTCCTAGAAGATAATGTAGGAAAACATCTTCAAGACCTTGTATTAGGCGGCCACTTCCTAGACTTTACACCCAAAGCACAAGCAACAAAAGAAAAAAATGGATAAATGGGAACTCCTCAAGCTTAGAAGTTTCTGCACCTCAAAGGAATTTCTCAAAAAGGTAAAGAGGCAGCCAACTCAATGGGAAAAAATTTTTGGAAACCATGTATCTGACAAAAGACTGATATCTTGCATATATAAAGAAATCCTACAACTCAATGACAACAGTACAGACAGCCCAATTATAAAGTGGGCAAAAGATATGAAAAGACAGTTCTCTGAAGAGGAAATACAAATGGCCAAGAAACACATGAAAAAATGTTCAGCTTCACTAGCTATTAGAGAGATACAAATTAAGACCACAATGAGATACCATCTAACACCGATTAGAATGCCTGCGATTAAACAAACAGGAAACTACAAATGCTGGAGGGGATGTGGAGAAATTGGGACTCTTATTCATTGTTGGTGGGACTGCATAATGGTTCAGCCACTCTGGAAGTCAGTCTGGCAGTTCCTTAGAAAACTAGATATAGAGTTACCATTCGATCCAGCGATTGCACTTCTTGGTATATACCCAGAAGATCGGAAAGCAGTGACACGAACAGATATCTGCAAGCCGATGTTCATAGTAGCATTATTCACAATTGCCGAGAGATGAAAACAACCCAAATGTCCTTCAACAGATGAGTGGATAAATAAAATGTGGTATATACACATGATGGAATACTACACGGCAGTAAGAAGGAACGATCTCGTGAAACATATGACAACATGGATGAACCTTGAAGACACAATGCTGAGCGAAATAAGCCAGGCACAAAAAGAGAAATATTATATGCTACCACTAATGTGAACTTTGAAAAATGTAAAACAAATGGTTTATAATGTAGAATGTAGGGGAACTAGCAATAGAGAGCAATTAAGGAAGGGGGAACAATAATCCAAGAAGAACAGATAAGCTATTTAACGTTCTGGGGATGCCCAGGAATGACTATGGTCTGTTAATTTCTGATGGATATAGTAGGAACAAGTTCACAGAAACGCTGCCATATTAGGTAACTTTCTTTGGGTAAAGTAGGAACATGTTGGAAGTAAAGCAGTTATCTTAGATTAGTTATCTTTTTCTTACTCCCCTGCTATGGTCTCTTTGAAATGTTCTTTTATTGTATGTGGTTTTTTTTAAATTTAAAAAAAAAATTTTTTTTCATACAGTTGATTTAAAAAAAAATTAGGAGAAAAAAAACAAGGAAAAAAAATATGTAGAGCCCCCTTGAGGAGCCTGTGGAGAATGCAGGGGTATTGGCCTACCCCACCTCGATGGTTGCTAACATGACCACAGACATAGGGGACTGGTGGTTTGATGGGTTGAGCCCTCTACCATAGGATTTACCCTTGGGAAGACGGCTGCTGCAAAGGAGAGGCTAGGCCTCCCTGTAATTGTGCCTAAGAGCCTCCTCCTGAATGCCTCTTTGTTGCTCAGATGTGGCCCTCTCTCTCTAGCTAAACCAACTTGAAAGGTGAAATCACTGCCCTCCCCGCTATGTGGGATCAGACACCAGGGGAGTGAATCTCCTTGGCAACGTGGAATATGACTCCCGGGGAGGAATGTAGACCTGGCATTGTGGGACGGAGAACATCTTCTTGACCAAAAGGGGGATGTGAAAGGAAATGAAATAAGCTTCAGTGGCAGAGAGATTCCAAAAGGAGCCGAGAGGTCACTCTGGTGGGCACTCTTACACACAATTTAGACAACCCTTTTTAGGTTCTAAAGAATTGGGGTAGCTGGTGGTGGATATCTGAAACTATTAAACTACAACCCAGAACCCATGAATCTCAAAGACAATTGTATAAAAATGTAGCTTATGAGGGGTGACAATGGGATTGGGAAAGCCATAAGGACCACACTCCACTTTGTCTAGTTTATGGATGGATGAGTAGAAAAATAGGGGAAGGAAACAAACAAACAAACAGACAAAGGTACCCAGTGTTCTTTTTTACTTCAATTGCTCTTTTTCACTTTAATTGTTATTCTTGTTATTTTTGGGTGTGTGCTAATGAAGGTGTCAGGGATTGATTTAGGTGATGAATGTACAACTATGTAATGGTAGTGTGAACAATCGAATGTACGATTTGTTTTGTATGACTGCGTGGTATGTGAATATATCTCAATAAAATGAAGATAAAAAAATAAAAATAAACTCGCAAAGGTAGGAGAACAAAAATGGGAATGTATGGCCTGCCAAGTTTATAGGCTCTGATAAAGTCCCTTAGATTTGTCCCCCAGAAAGTCATAACCTTAGGAATAAGATAAACAGGAGCCAGTGGACTTCACAAAGACTGAAGCCTAGCTTCTAATCATTTCAATCCCTGATTAGACTAGGTCATTTGAGCTTGACAGTGCTCCCGGTCTAGCTATCTGACAGAAACAAGTTTTTCTAATACAACATAACATCATGCTAGGTCTCAATTTCCTTAGCAAATTTTCACATCCAAAATCCAGCATTCACTGAAAAATAACCAGGCATAGGAGAAAAGACAATGTGATCAAAGAACAAGAGACATAAGAGATGATAAAAATAGACAAATAGACCCATAGGGGATCCCAAAAATGGAGTTATTAGTTACTTAAATTTAAAATACCTATACTTGCCCTTATGAAACTTATTCTTGCTTATAATTATGCCTATGCATCACCCCAGAGATCCTCTTTTGTTGCTCAGATGTGGCCTCTTTCTTTCAGCCAATTCTGCAAATAAACTCACTACCCTCCCTTCTACATGGGATATGATTACCAGGGGTATAAATCTTCATGACAACAAAGGACAGGACTCCCAGGAATGAGCCTGGCCCTGGCATCAGGGGATTGAGAATGCCACCTTGACCAAAAGGGAGAAAAGAAATGAAACAAAATTAAGTTTCAGTGGCTGAGAGATCTCAGATATAGACAAGATGTCAATCTGGCAGTTATTCTTATGCATTACATAGATATGCTCTTTTAGTTTCTAGTGTATTAGAGCAGGTGGAAGGAAATACCTGAATATGTTGAATGGTAATCCAGTAGACTTGATTCTTGATGATAATCCTATATAGCTTTTATCATGACCATGTGATAGTGAAAACCTGGTGACTGATACCTTTAACCAGTGTATGGGCAGATAAGTAATAAAATCACAAAGATATATATATAATAATAGGGTGATAAAGGGTATGGATGGTTTGGGTGTTCTTTTTTATTTCTTTTTAAATTTTAAAATATATTTAAAATATTTCTTTGTTTTGGAGTAATAAAATGCTTGAAAATTGATTGTGGTGATGAACACACAACTATATGATGATATTGTGTGCCACTGATTGTATACTTTGGATGGATTATAAAGTGTGGGAGTATAACTTAATAAAATTACATTTAAAAATACCTATACTCAATATGCTTCAGGAATTAAGAAATAAGATTGAAAATTTCATCAGAGAACCACCAAAAAAAAAAGAATCAAATGGAAATTTGACAACTGGAAAAATAAAATAACTGAAATTAAGGTCTCAAAGGATAGACTGAACAGCAGATTAGCACAGCTGCAGAAGGGTGATACAGAAAATGGCATTAAGAGACACATGGGATACATGAAACCCAGAAATTGGATTGAAATTGGAGACCAAGAGAAAGGAGACAGGAAGAATGGGGGTAAACCATATTTCAAAATATAATGGCTGAGGGAAGTTTATGGGGAAGATGGCAGATTAGCGAGCTAAAGGACACACTCCTCCTACAAAGAACAGTGAGTTGACAGACAAGAACTGGGGCTCTGGAGACCAGGGGAGCACTATATAGCATCTAGGAAAAAGTGGGACAGGAAGACTGAGAAGCTGCAGCAAAAATTCTGGGTAAATTTCTCCCATGGCAGTAGCCAGCACCCATCCCCCACCCTCAAGGATTGCCTAGGATACAGTTATTGGCTGGCTGCCCCAAATGGTGAGGGGTGTGAAGATCTTCCTCCCAGGGAATAGGACACAGTCAAGTGCTGAGCGTGGCTTCTGATTAGCAAGTTTGGACTGCTGGGTTCTGGCTCTGAATCACAGTTCTAGTCTGCCTGGAACAGGGATTCCCCCAGCCATTGTTTCAACACCTCTCAGTGGAGGTTGAAAGGAACACACTAACACATTAGGGCTGCAGGGAAAGGTTTGACAAAGAATGCCATCTGCTAAGCAGTCCAGGAAAGTACAGCTTAAGACTTTTGTCATGTCTCCTGAACCACTCTTCAGGGTCCTTTGGAATGGGTCTGTGACCCCTTCATGCATCCCCAGCCCTGCTTTGGTCAGTTAAACATGGGGAATTATAAATCTCTAGAATAAGTTGAACCAAGCATCAAAGAAGAGCCTTAACACAAAGTCAATCAACAACAAAACCCTAGGCAGGAGAGAGAAATGGACCATCAGAAAAAAACACATCAAGATAAATTGATGCTTAGACATTAGCAAAAAATTATAAGCCATATGAAGAAACAGGAAGATATGGTCCAAAGGATCAAATTTAAAAGTTGGAGGAGACAGAATTTCAAACAACTAATCAAAGTTGTCCAAACAAATCTCCTAAATCAATTGAAGGAGATGAAGGAAAATATGATGAAGGAAAGAGATAAAGGATATTAAGAAGACACTGGGTGAGCATAAAGAAGAATTTGAAAGCATGCAAAGAAAAATAGCAGAACTTATGGGAATGAAAAGCACAGATAGATGAGATTTAAAATATATGAAAGGCATATAACTAGATTTGAAAAGGCAGAAGAAAGTATCTGTGAATTAGAAGACAGGATATCTGAAATCTTGCAGTGAGAACAGACAGAAAAGAATGGAAAAAATTCAACAGGGTTGCAGGGAATTGAAAGACATCACAAAGTACGCAAACATGTGCCTCATGAGTGTCCCAGAAAAAGAGGAGAAAGGAAATGGGCAGAAAGAATATTTGAGGAAATAATGGCCGAAAATTTCCAAACTGTTATGAAAGACATAAATATACATATCCAAGAAGTGCAAAGTAATCCAAACATAATTCATCCTTACAGACCTACTCCAAGACAAATACTAATCAGAATGTCAGAAGTCAAAGATAAAGAGAGAGAATTCTGAAAGCAACAAGAGGCAAGCAATTTATCCCATGTATGGGACACTCAATAAGACTAAGGGCTGATTTCTCATCAGAAAACATGGAGGCAAAAAGGCAGAGATATGTTATATTTAAGATACTGAAAGAGAAAAAGTGCTGGTCTAAGATTCTTTATCCTGAAACACTATACTTCAACTGTAAGGGAGAGTTTAACATGTGCACAGATAAACAGAAACAGAGAGTTCATCAATGAGAGATCTACCATACAAGGAAACAATAAAGGGAGTTCTTAAAGATGAAAGGAAGACAGCAGAGATAGATGTGGAGGAGAGTGTAGAAATTAAGATTATCAGTAAAGGTAACAAAAAAGGTAAAAATACAGACAAAAATAAGATATGACATATAAAAGCCAAAGGGAAAAATGGTTGAAGTAGGCAATTCATTTATGGTAAAAAAACTGAATGATACTGGATTACACTCCCAAATCAAAACACAGAGGTGGCAGAATGGATTAAAAAAAACAAGCAAACATGATCCATCTATATAGTGTAGGACACAAATAGGTTGGAAGTGAAAGTCTGAAAAAAGATCCCACAAACAGTAACCAAAAATGAGCTGGGATGGCTACACTAATGTTGGACAAAATAGACTTTAAAAACAAATCTGTTGAAGACGGCAGACTGGTGAGCTGTAAGTTTTAGTTACTCCTCCAGGAAAGTAGGTAAAAAGCCAGGAACTGCGTGGACTGGACACCACACAGCAATCTGTCTTTGGGCATACTTCATACAACACTCATGAAAACGTGGAACTGCTGAGATCAGCGAAATCTGTAAGTTTTTGCGGCCAGGGGACCCGCGCCCCTCCCTGCCAGGCTCAGTCCCGGGGGAGGAGGGGCTGTCAGCTCTGGGAAGGAGAAGGGAGAACTGCAGTGGCTGCTCTTATCGAAAACTCATTCTACTGATTCAAACTCCAACCATAGATAGACTGAGACCAGACACCAGAGACTCTGAGAGCAGCCAGCCCAGCAGAGAGGAGACAGGCATAGAAAAAAAAACAACACGAAAAACTCCAAAATAAAAGCAGAGGATTTTTGGAGTTCTGGTGAACACAGAAAGGGGAAGGGCGGAGCTCAGGCCTTGAGGCGCATATGCAAATCCCGAAGCAAAGCTGATCTCTCTGCCCTATGCACCTTTCCTTAATGGCCCTGGTTGCTTTGTCTATTAGCATTTCAATAACCCATTAGATCTCTGAGGAGGGCCGTTTTTTTTTTGTTTTTTTTTTTTAAATCCTTTTTGCTTTTTCTAAAACAATTACTCTAAGAAGCTCAATACAGAAAGCTTCAAAGAAATGCAGTTTGGGCACGTCAAGTCAAGAGCAGAACTAAGAGAGCTCTGAGACAAAAGGCAATAATCCAGTGGCTGAGAAAATTCACTAAACAACACAACTTCCCAAGAAAAGGGGGGTGTCCGCTCACAGCCACCATCCTGGTGGACAGGAAACACTCCTGCCCATCGCCAGCCCCATAGCCCAGAGCTGCCCCAGACAACCCAGGGTGACGGAAGTGCTTCAAATAACAGGCACACACCACAAAACTGGGCGTGGACATTAGCCTTCCCTGCAACCTCAGCTGAATGTCCCAGAGCTGGGAAGGTGGAGCAGTGTGAATTAACAAAGCCCCATTCAGCCATCAGTTGAGCAGACTGGGAGCCTCCCTACACAGCCCAGCAGCCCAGAACTGCCCTGGGGGGACGGCACTCACCTGTGACAAAGCACAGTCATCCCTCAACAGAGGACCCGGGGTGCACAGCCTGGAAGAGGGGCCCACTTGCAAGTCTAAGGAGCCATACGCCAATACCAAAGACTTGTGGGTCAGTGGCAGAGACAAACTGTGGCAGGACTGAACTGAAGGATTAGACTATTGCAGCAGCTTTAAAACTCTAGGATCATCAGGGAGATTTGATTGTTAGGGCCACCCCCCCCTCCCCGACTGCCCAGAAACACGCCCCACATACAGGGCAGGCAACACCAACTACACACGCAAGCTTGGTACACCAATTGGGCCCCACAAGACTCACTCCCCCACTCACCAAAAAGGCTAAGCAGGGGAGATCTGGCTTGTGGAGAACAGGTGGCTCGTGGACGCCACCTGCTGGTTAGGTAGAGAAAGTGTACTCCACGAAGCTGTAGATCTGATAAATTAGAGATAAGGACTTCAATAGGTCTACAAACCCTAAAAGAACCCTATCAAGTTCAGCAAATGCCACGAGGCCAAAAACAACAGAAAATTATAAAGCATATGAAAAAACCAGACGATATGGATAACCCAAGCCCAAGCACCCAAATCAAAAGACCAGAAGAGACACAGCACCTAGAGCAGCTACTCAAAGAACTAAAGATGAACAATGAGACCATAGTACGGGATATGAAGGAAATCAAGAAGACCCTAGAAGAGCATAAAGAAGACATTGCAAGACTAAATAAAAAAATGGATGATCTTATGGAAATTAAAGAAACTGTTGACCAAATTACAAAGATTCTGGACACTCATAGTACAAGACTAGAGGAAGTTGAACAACGAATCAGTGACCTGGAAGATGACAGAATGGAAAATGAAAGCATAAAAGAAAGAATGGGGAAAAAAATTGAAAAACTCGAAATGGACCTCAGGGATATGATAGATAATATGAAACGTCCGAATATAAGACTCATTGGTGTCCCAGAAGGGGAAGAAAAGGGTAAAGGTCTAGGAAGAGTATTCAAAGAAATTGTTGGGGAAAACTTCCCAAATCTTCTAAACAACATAAATACACAAATCATAAATGCTCAGCGAACTCCAAATAGAATAAATCCAAAAAAACCCACTCCGAGACATATACTGATCACACTGTCAAACATAGAAGAGAAGGAGCAAGTTCTGAAAGCAGCAAGAGAAAAGCAATTCACCACATACAAAGGAAACAGCATAAGACTAAGTAGTGACTACTCAGCAGCCACCATGGAGGCGAGAAGGCAGTGGCACGATATATTTAAAATTCTGAGTGAGAGGAATTTCCAGCCAAGAATACTTTATCCAGCAAAGCTCTCCTTCAAATTTGAGGGAGAGCTTAAATTTTTCACAGACAAAGAAATGCTGAGAGAATTTGCTAACAAGAGACCTGCCCTACTGGAGATACTAAAGGGAGCCCTACAGACAGAGAAACAAAGACAGGACAGAGAGACTTGGAGAAAGGTTCAGTACTAAAGAGATTCGGTATGGGTACAATAAAGGATATTAATAGAGAGAGGGAAAAATATGGCAAACATAATCCAAAGGATAAGATGGCCGATTCAAGAAATGCCTTCACGGTTTTAACGTTGAATGTAAATGGATTAAACTCCCCAATTAAAAGATATAGATTCGCAGAATGGATCAAAAAAAATGAACCATCAATATGTTGCATACAAGAGACTCATCTTAGACACAGGGACACAAAGAAACTGAAAGTGAAAGGATGGAAAAAAATATATCATGCAAGCTGCAGCCAAAAGAAAGCAGGTGTAGCAATATTAATCTCAGATAAAATAGACTTCAAATGCAGGGATGTTTTGAGAGACAAAGAAGGCCACTACGTACTAATAAAAGGGGCAATTCAGCAAGAAGAAATAACAATCATAAATGTCTATGCACCCAATCAAGGTGCCACAAAATACATGAGAGAAACACTGGCAAAACTAAAGGAAGCAATTGATGTTTCCACAATAATTGTGGGAGACTTCAACACATCACTCTCTCCTACAGATAGATCAACCAGACAGAAGACCAATAAGGAAATTGAAAACCTAAACAATCTGATAAATGAATTAGATTTAACAGACATCTACAGGACATTACATCCCAAATCACCAGGATACACATACTTTTCTAGTGCTCACGGAACTTTCTCCAGAATAGATCATATGCTGGGACATAAAACAAGCCTCAATAAATTTAAAAAAGATTGAAATTATTCAAAGCACATTCTCTGACCACAATGGAATACAATTAGAAGTCAATAACCATCAGAGACTTAGAAAATTCACAAATACCTGGAGGTTAAACAACACACTCCTAAACAATCAGTGGGTTAAAGAAGAAATAGCAAGAGAAATTGCTAAATATATAGAGACGAATGAAAATGAGAACACAACATACCAAAACCTATGGGATGCAGCAAAAGCAGTGCTAAGGGGGAAATTTATAGCACTAAACGCATATATTAGAAAGGAAGAAAGAGCCAAAATCAAAGAACTAATGGATCAACTGAAGAAGCTAGAAAATGAACAGCAAACCAATCCTAAACCAAGCAGAAGAAAAGAAATAACAAGGATTAAAGCAGAAATAAATGACATAGAGAACAAAAAAACAATAGAGAGGATAAATATCACCAAAAGTTGGTTCTTTGAGAAGATCAACAAGATTGACAAGCCCCTAGCTAGACTGACAAAATCAAAAAGAGAGAAGACCCATATAAACAAAATAATGAATGAAAAAGGTGACATAACTGCAGATCCTGAAGAAATTAAAAAAATTATAAGAGGATATTATGAACAACTGTATGGCAACAAACTGGATAATGTAGAAGAAATGGACAATTTCCTGGAAACATATGAACAACCTAGACTGACCAGAGAAGAAATAGAAGACCTCAACCAACCCATCACAAGCAAAGAGATCCAATCAGTCATCAAAAATCTTCCCACAAATAAATGCCCAGGGCCAGATGGCTTCACAGGGGAATTCTACCAAACTTTCCAGAAAGAACTGACACCAATCTTACTCAAACTCTTTCAAAACATTGAAAAAAAATGGAACACTACCTAACTCATTTTATGAAGCTAACATCAATCTAATACCAAAACCAGGCAAAGATGCTACAAAAAAGGAAAACTACCGGCCAATCTCCCTAATGAATATAGATGCAAAAATCCTCAACAAAATACTTGCAAATCGAATCCAAAGACACATTAAAAAAATCATACACCATGACCAAGTGGGGTTCATTCCAGGCATGCAAGGATGGTTCAACATAAGAAAAACAATCAATGTATTACAACACATTAACAAGTCAAAAGGGAAAAACCAATTGATCATCTCAATAGATGCTGAAAAAGCATTTGACAAAATCCAACATCCCTTTTTGATAAAAAACACTTCAAAAGGTAGGAATTGAAGGAAACTTCCTCAACATGATAAAGAGCATATATGAAAAACCCACAGCCAGCATAGTACTCAATGGTGAGAGACTGAAAGCCTTCCCTCTAAGATCAGGAACAAGACAAGGATGCCCGCTGTCACCACTGTTATTCAACATTGTGCTGGAAGTGCTAGCCAGGGCAATCCGGCAAGACAAAGAAATAAAAGGCATCCAAATTGGAAAAGAAGAAGTAAAACTGTCATTGTTTGCAGATGATATGATCTTATATCTAGAAAACCCTGAGAAATCAACGATACACCTACTAGAGCTAATAAACAAATTTAGCAAAGTAGCGGGATACAAGATTAATGCACATAAGTCAGTAATGTTTCTATATGCTAGAAATGAACAAACTGAAGAGACACTCAAGAAAAAGATACCATTTTCAATAGCAACTAAAAAAATCAAGTACCTAGGAATAAACTTAACCAAAGATGTAAAAGACCTATACAAAGAAAACTACATAACTCTACTAAAAGAAATAGAAGGGGACCTTAAAAGATGGAAAAATATTCCATGTTCATGGATAGGAAGGCTAAATGTCATTAAGATGTCAATTCTACCCAAACTCATCTACAGATTCAATGCAATCCCAATCAAAATTCCAACAACCTACTTTGCAGACTTGGAAAAGCTAGTTATCAAATTTATCTGGAAAGGGAAGATGCCTCGAATTGCTAAAGACACTCTAAAAAAGAAAAACGAAGTGGGAGGACTTATACTCCCTGACTTTGAAGCTTCTTATAAAGCCACAGTTGCCAAAACAGCATGGTACTGGCACAAAGATAGACATATAGATCAATGGAATCGAATTGAGAATTCGGAGATAGACCCTCAGATCTATGGCCGACTGATCTTTGATAAGGCCCCCAAAGTCACTGAACTGAGTCATAATGGTCTTTTCAACAAATGGGGCTGGGAGAGTTGGATATCCATATCCAAAAGAATGAAAGAGTACCCCTACCTCACCCCCTACACAAAAATTAACTCAAAATGGACCAAAGATCTCAATATAAAAGAAAGTACCATAAAACTCCTAGAAGATAATGTAGGAAAACATCTTCAAGACCTTGTATTAGGCGGCCACTTCCTAGACTTTACACCCAAAGCACAAGCAACAAAAGAGAAAATAGATCAATGGGAACTCCTCAAGCTTAGAAGTTTCTGCACCTCAAAGGAATTTCTCAAAAAGGTAAAGAGGCAGCCAACTCAATGGGAAAAAATTTTTGGAAACCATGTATCTGACAAAAGACTGATATCTTGCATATACAAAGAAATCCTACAACTCAATGACAATAGTACAGACAGCCCAATTATAAAATGGGCAAAAGATATGAAAAGACAGTTCTCTGAAGAGGAAATACAAATGGCCAAGAAACACATGAAAAAATGTTCAGCTTCACTAGCTATTAGAGAGATGCAAATTAAGACCACAATGAGATACCATCTAACACCGGTTAGAATGGCTGCCATTAAACAAACAGGAAACTACAAATGCTGGAGGGGATGTGGAGAAACTGGAACTCTTATTCATTGTTGGTGGGACTGTATAATGGTTCAGCCACTCTGGAAGTCAGTCTGGCAGTTCCTTAGAAAACTAGATATAGAGCTAGCATTCGATCCAGCGATTGCACTTCTCGGTATATACCCGGCAGATCGGAAAGCAGTGACGCGAACAGATATCTGCACGCCAATGTTCATAGCAGCATTATTCACAATTGCCAAGAGATGGAAACAACCCGAATGTCCTTCAACAGATGAGTGGATAAATAAAATGTGGTATATACACACGATGGAATACTACGCGGCAGTAAGAAGGAACGATCTGGTGAAACATATGACAACATGGATGAACCTTGAAGACATAATGCTGAGCGAAATAAGCCAGGCACTAAAAGAGAAATATTATATGCTACCACTAATGTGAACTTTGAAAAATGTAAAACAAATGGTTTATAATGTAGAATGTAGGGGAACTAGCGATAGAGAGCAATTAAGGAAGGGGGAACAATAATCCAAGAAGAACAGATAAGCTATTTAATGTTCTGGGGATGCCCAGGAAGGACTATGGTCTGTTAATTTCTGATGGATATAGTAGGAACAAGTTCACAGAAATGTTGTTATATTAGGTAACTTTCTTGGGGTAAAGTAGGAACAGGTTGGAAGTAAAGCAGTTATCTTAGGTTAGTTGTCTTTTTCTTACTCCCTTGTTATGGTCTCTTTGAAATGTTCTTTTATTGTATGTTTGTTTTCTTTTTAACTTTTTTTTCATACAGTTGATTTAAAAAAGAAGGGAAAGTTAAAAAAAAAAAAGAAAAAAGACAAACAAGGAAAAAAAAAAAAAAAGATGTAGTACCCCCTTGAGGAGCCTGTGGAGAATGCAGGGGTATTCGCCTACCCCACCTCCATGGTTGCTAACATGACCACAGACATAGGGGACTGGTGGTTTGATGGGTTGAGCCCTCTACCATAAGTTTTACCCTTGGGAAGACGGTTGCTGCAAAGGAGAGGCTAGGCCTCCCTGTATTTGTGCCTAAGAGTCTCCTCCTGAATGCCTCTTTGTTGCTCAGATGTGGCCCTCTCTCTCTGGCTAAGCCAACTTGAAAGTTGAAATCACTGCCCTCCCCCCTACGTGGGATCAGACACCCAGGGAAGTGAATCTCCCTGGCAACGTGGAATATGACTCCCGGGGAGGAATGTAGACCCGGCATCGTGGGATGGAGAACATCTTCTTGACCAAAAGGGGGATGTGAAAGGAAATGAAATAAGCTTCAGTGGCAGAGAGATTCCAAAACGAGCCGAGAGATCACTCTGGTGGGCACTCTTACGCACACTTTAGACAACCTTTTTTAGGTTCTAAAGAATTGGGGTAGCTGGTGGTGGATACCTGAAACTATTAAACTACAACCCAGAACCCATGAATCTCGAAGACAGTTGTATAAAAATGTAGCTTATGAGGGGTGACAGTGGGATTGGGAATGCCATAAGGACCAAACTCCACTTTGTCTAGTTAATGGATGGATGTGTA
Source organism: Choloepus didactylus (assembly GCF_015220235.1). Taxonomy (NCBI): domain Eukaryota; kingdom Metazoa; phylum Chordata; class Mammalia; order Pilosa; family Megalonychidae; genus Choloepus; species Choloepus didactylus. The sequence continues at coordinate 43,946,101 of NC_051309.1, read as the reverse complement.
GAAAAGTAGGGGAAGGAAACAAACAGACAAAGGTACCCAGTGTTCTTTTTTACTTCAATTGCTCTTTTTCACTCTAATTATTATTCTTGTTATTTTTGTGTGTGTGCTAATGAAGGTGTCAGGGATTGATTTAGGTGATGAATGTACAACTATGTAATGGTACTGTAAACAATCGAAAGTACAATTTGTTTTGTATGACTGCGTGGTATGTGAATATATCTCAATAAAATGATGATAAAAAAAAAAAAACAAATCTGTTAAAAAAGGCAAAGAAAGACATTAAATATTAATAAAAGGGACAAAAACCAAGAAGAAATAACAATGAAAAATATTTATGCACCTAACCAGGCTGCCCAAATATACATTATGCAAACACTGGGAAAACTGAAGGGAGAAATAGACATCTCTACATTAATAGTTGGAGACTTCAGTACACCACTCTCATCAATAGATAAAACATCTAGACAGGAGATCAGTAAGGAAACAGACAACTAGAATAATAGGATAAATGAACTAAACCTAACAGACATACACAGAACATTGCAGTACAAAACAGCAGGACAAACATTCTTTTTAAGTGCACATAGATAATTCTCCAGGATGATGGGTAACAAAACAGAACTCAGTAACTTTTAAAACACTGAAATTATACAAAGCTCTTACTCTGATCATCATGGAATGAATCTGGAAATCAATAACTGGCAGAAAACTGGAAAATTCACAAATATATGGAAGTTAACAACATATTCAAACAATCAGTGGGTCAAAGAAAAAATTGCAAGAAAAGTCAGTAAGTATCTCAAGATGAATGAAAATGAGAACACAATATATCAAAACTTATGTGATGTAGTGAAGGTAGTGCTGAGAGGGAAATTCATATGCCTACAATTAAAAAAAAAGAAGAAAGAACTAAAATCAAAGACTAACTGCACATCTGGAGGAGCTAGAAAAAAGGGAACAGCAAACTAATCTCAAAACAAGCAGAAGGAAAGAAATAACAAAGATTAGAGCAGAAATAAATGGAATAAATGAAATTGACAACTACAAAACAGAATCAACAAAACGAAAATCTGGTCTTTGAGAAGATCGATGTTCCAATTTGCTAAAGCTACCATTATGCAATATACCAGAAATGGATTGGCTTTTATAAAGGGGATTTATTAGGTTACAAATTTACAGTTCTATGGCCATAAAGGTGTCCAAATTAAGGCATCAAAAAGAGGATACCTTCACTGAACAAAGGCTGATGGCATCTGGAACACCTCTGTCAGCCGGAAAGGCACATGGGTGGTGTCTGCTGGTCCTTTGCTTCCAGGTTTTGGATTCAAAAATGGCTTTCTCCAAAATGTCTCTGGGCTTCTGTTTCTCTTTGTTTCTCTTGCTTAGATCCTGTGCATCCTTGCTTGTTCTCCAAGGGCATTTCTCTCTAAGCATCTGGGGGTCCTCTCTTAGCTTCTCCAGGGCAAACTCTGGGCTTCATCTCTTAGTTTAGCATCTCCAAATGTCTTTCTGTCTGCATCTCCAAGTGTCTAGTCTGTGTCAGCCTCTAAGCTCTCTAAGGACTCCAGTAAACTAATCAAGACCCACCTTGAATGGGTGGGTTACATCTCCATGGAAATAACCTAACCAAAAGGTCTCATGCACAGGTGGGTGGGTCTCATCTTCAAGGAAACAACCTAATCAAAAGATCCCACCCATAATAAGTCTGCCCCCACAAGATTACATTATAGAACATTATACATTATAGTCTTTCCTGGGGTATATACCAGTTTCAAACCAGCACATTCCACTCTCTGCACCCCAGAAAGACATGTTCTTTCCAAATGCAAAATACATTCATTTCACCACAATATCACAAAAGCCTTGAATCATTTCAGCAACAATATTAGGTACAAAGTCTTATCAATATCAGTTACAGGTGTGGTTTGTCCTAAGGCAAAATTCCCTTCTGGCAGTGAAACTTGGAACAAATTTTCTGATTCCAATATACAAAGGAGGTACAGTCATAGTATAAACACTCCCATTGCCATAGGGAGAAACTGAAAGGAAAACAGGGGCCACCGGACCTAAACAGTTCTGAAAACTCACAGGGTATACTTCATTAGATTTTAAAGTCTGAGAGTCATTTGTAGAAGGATGTTTTATCCTCAGGGTTTAAGGATTAAGAGCCCCAACTTTTCCAAGGGCTTATGCAGTGGCCCTGTTCTCTCCAAACACTGGGGTGACTGCTCCAACATATCCATGCACTGGGGAGAGCACCTTGTTCTCAGCCCCACCCTCCTCAAGCATCAGGGCAGCACCCAGACTCTATGCTATCTTTGGGGCCCAGGCTCTCCTCTCTCTGAACAGTGAGGTGGTGGCCAGGCTCTCCCCAATCACCAGGGAGTGTGCTCCACCCTCTCTGGGGCCTGGGGTACCAACACTCTTTCTGAACAATGGAGCAGCCAAAGTCCCTCAAATCCCCAGGCATCTGAGAACCCTTAGGTGGCAGCATTCTTAAACTCCAGGGCACTCTTAAACTCACCCTATCCACATGCATGGGTGGGTCTGCTCCCCTGGCCCAAGGTTTTTTTGATTCCAGACCTCAGTTTTCATGGTTCTGCCCTTGAAGTCATCCTTCCATCAACTTATCCCTTCTCCATCCCCTCCAGTCCAGACTGGCAGTGGTTCCATTTATATAGATCTCACAAAAAATTTGTTTGCTTGGCATGCAGCATTCAGGGGTCAAAACTGTCAGACAATAGGACTTTCCAAAAATCCTTCCTGGATAACTCCATCTCCAATTCTGGCTTGTACTGAAATGGCTGTCAGGTTCCATGTTTGATTAATTCCTCATGTGGGGGAGAATTTTCCAAACCATCAATTTCTGGTTTCTTTGTACCCAAGAATTTAGTTCTCAGCTTGTCTCTTTCCTCTCATATTTTACTATAAGTTGCAAGAAGTCAGGCTGCATTTTCCACATTTAGTTTGAAGATCTCTTCAGCTAAGTTTCCAAGCTCATTGCTTTCAAATTCTGCATTCCCCCCAACACCAGGACTCAATTTTGCCAAATTCTCCACCACGTTAAAACAAGGATCACCCTTCTTCCAGTTGGCAGTGACACAATCACCATTTCTGTTTCTGGCCTCATCTGAAGTATCTTTAGAGTCCATATTTCCACCGATGGTCTCTTCAAAGCAATCTAGGCCTTTTCAATCAACCTCCTCACAATTCTTCCAGAATCTTCCCCTCATCCATTTAAAAAGCCATCCCAATGTGTTTGGTATTTGTAAACTCAGCAGCACCCCACTTTTCTGGTACACAAATCTGTTCTGGTTTGCTAAAGCTGCCATTATGCAAAATACTAGCAATGGATTGGCTTTTATAAGGGGATTTATTAGGTTACAAATTTACAATTCTAAGGCCATTGAAGTGTCCAAACCAAGGCATCAACAAGAGGATACCTTCACTGAACAAAGGCTGATGGCATCTGGAACACCTCTGTCAGCTGGAAAGGCATGTGGCTGGTGTCTGCTTGTCCTTTGCTCCTGGGTTGTGGTTTCAAAATGGCTTTCTCCAAAATGTCTCTGAGCTTCTGTCTCTCTTAGTTTCTCTACCTTAGCTCCTGTGCATCCTTGCTTGTTTTCCCAGGGCATTTCTCTCTAAGCATCTGGGGGTCTTCTCTTAGCTTCTCCAGGGCAAACTCTGGTCTTCAGCTCTTAGTTTAGCATCTCCAAATGTCTTTCTGTCTGTATCTCCAAGCCCCTAGTCTGTATCAGCCCCTGAGTTCTCTTAGGGACTCCAGTAAACTAATCAAGACCCACCTTGAATGGGTGGGTCACACCTCCATGTATGTAATAATCTAATCAAAAGGTCTTAACCACAATTCGGTGGGCCACATCTCCATGGAAACAACCTAATCAAAAGATCCCACCCATAATAAGTCTGCCCCCACAAGATTGCATTAAAGAACATAGTCTTTCCTGGGATACATAACAGTTTCAAACCTGCAAAATCAATAAAATTGATGAACCCTTAGCTAGTCTAACAAAGAGAAAAAGAAAGAAGATGCAAATAAAAAAAATCAGAAAAGAGAGCAGGGACATTACACTGACCCCACATAAATAAAAAAGATAATAAGAGGATATTGTGGACAACTGTATGCCAACAAATAGGACAATTTAGATAAAATGGACAATTTCCTAAAATCACATGCACAACCCACACTGACTCTAGAAGAAATAGAAGACCTCAACAGAAACAGAAGACCTCAACAAACCAATCATATGGAAATAGATGGAATCAATCATCAAAATCCTACCAAATTGGTTTGATGGGTTGAGCCCTCTACCATAAGTTTTACCCTTGGGAAGACGGTTGCTGCAAAGGAGAGGCTAGGCCTCCCTATATTTGTGCCTAAGAGTCTCCTCCTGAATGCCTCTTTGTTGCTCAGATGTGGCCCTCTCTCTCTGGCTAAGCCAACTTGAAAGGTGAAATCACTGCCCTCCCCCCTACGTGGGATCAGACACCCAGGGAGTGAATCTCCCTGGCAACGTGGAATATGACTCCCGGGGAGGAATGTAGACCTGGCATCGTGGGACGGAGAACATCTTCTTGACCAAAAGGGGGATGTGAAAGGAAATGAAATCAGCTTCAGTGGCAGAGAGAATCCAAAAGGAGCCGAGAGGTCACTCTGGTGGGCACTCTTACGCACACTTTAGACAACCCTTTTTAGGTTCTAAAGAATTGGGGTAGCTGGTGGTGGATACCTGAAACTATCAAACTACAACCCAGAACCCATGAATCTCGAAGACAGTTGTATAAAAATGTAGCTTATGAGGGGTGACAAGGGGATTGGGAAAGCCATAAGGACCACACTCCACTTTGTCTAGTTTATGGATGGATGAGTAGAAAAATAGGGGAAGGAAACAAACAGACAAAGGTACCCAGTGTTCTTTTTTACTTCAATTGCTCTTTTTCACTCTAATTATTATTCTTGTTATTCTTGTGTGTGTGCTAATGAAGGTGTCAGGGATTGATTTGGGTGATGAATGTACAACTATGTAATGGTACTGTGAACAATCGAAAGTACGATTTGTTTTGTATGACTGCGTGGTATATGAATATATCTCAATAAAATGAAGATTAAAAAAAAAAAAAAAAAAAAAAAAAAAGACATAATGCTGAGCAAAATAAGCCAGGCACAAAAAGAGAGATATTGTATGTTACCACTAATGTGAATTCTGTGAAAAATGTACAATGTTTTATACTGTAGAATGTAGGGGACCTAGAGATACCAATTAGTGGAGGGGGAATGATAATCTAATAAGAACAGATAAACTATGGAGGGTAATCTCAATGTTATGGGAATGCTCAGGAATGATTATGGTTTGTAAACTTTCTTGGATATAGTAAGATCATGTTGGAAGCAATAGAGTTATTTCAGGTTTTTTTTTCTCTTATTCCTTTGTTTTCTTAGGGGTTGTTAATTTTCTTGGGGTATGGTAGGAACATGTTGGAAGCAATGTAGTTATTTTAGATTATTTGTTTTTCTTACTCCTCTGTTTGGACATGGTTTATTAATTTTCTTGGGGTATGGTAGGAACATATTGGAAACAAAGTAATTATTTTAGGTTATTTGTTTTCCTTAATCCATTGCTTTGTTTGAAATGTTGTGGGGGTTTTTTGGTTGTTGTTTGCCTGTTTGTTTTTAATTTTTTGATAAACAAAGTTAAAAAATTGAAAAAAAATCAGTAGAAAAATGGGAGTAAAAACTAAATGACAAATAGGGTGGGATGGGGGGATGGTTTGGGTATTCACTTTTCACTTTTATTTTTTATTCTCATTCTGATTCTTTCTGATGTAAGGAAAATGTTCAGAAATAGATTGTGGTGATGAACGCATAACTATATGATCATACTGTGAACAGTTGATTGTATACCATGGATGACTGTATGGTTTGTGAATATATTTCAATAAAACTGAATTAAAAACAAAAAAAAAACAAAAAAAAAAACCTTGTGGATCGCAATCCCTTTATCTAGTGTATGGATGGATAAGTAGAAAAATGGGAACAAAAACTAAATGAAAAATAGGGTGGGATGGGGGGGATGATTTGGGTGTTCTTTTTTACTTTTATTTTTTATTCTTATTCTGATTCTTTCTGATGTAAGGAAAATGTTCAAAAATAGATTGGGGTGATGTATGCATAACTATATGATGGTACTATGAACAGCTGGTTGTACATCATGGATGACTAACTGTATGGTATGTGAATATATTTCAATAGAACTGAATTTAATTTTAAAAAAACAGCATGGTACTGGCACAAAGATAGGCATATTGATCAATGGAATTGAGTTGAGAATATGGAGATAGACCCCCAGATCTACAGTCAACTGATCTTTGATAAGGCCCCCAAAACCAATGAACTGGGACATAACAGTCTATTCAACAAATGGGGCTTGGAGAGCTGGATATCCTTATCCAAAAGAATGAAAGAGGACCCCTACCTCACACCCTACACAAAAATTAATTCAAAATGGATTAAAGACCTCAGTATAAGAGACAGTACCATTAAACTCCTAGAAGATAATACAGGGAAATATCTTCAAAACCTTGTAGTAGGGGGCCATTTCTTAGACCTTACACCCAAAGCACAAGCAACAAAAGAAAAAATAGACAAATGGGAACTCCTCAAACTTAAAAGCTTCTGTACCTCAAAGGAATTTGTCAAAAAGGTGAAGAGGCAGCCAACTCAATGGGAAAAAATATTTGGAAACCATGTATCTGACAAAAGACTGATATCTTGCATACATAAAAAATCCTACAACTCAACAACAATAGTACAGACAGCCCAATTACAAATGGGCAAAAGATATAAAAAGACAGTTCTCTGAAGAGGAAATACAAATGGCAAAAAACATGAAAAAATGTTCAGCTGCACTAGCTATTAGGGAGATGCAAATTAGGACCACAGTGAGATATCATGTCACATTAGTTAGAATGGCTGCCATTAAACAAAAGGGAAACTATAAATGCTGGAGTGGATGTGGAGAAAATGGAACTTTTATTCGTTGTTGGTGGGACTGAAATAATGTTACAGCCACTCTGGAAGACAGTCTGGCAGTTCCTTTGAAATCTAAATACAGAGTTACCCTTTGATCCAGCAATTTCACTTCTCAGTGTGTACCCGGAAGATCTGAAAGCAGTGACATGAACAGATATCTGCTCATAGCAGCAATATTCACAATTGCCAAGACATAGAAACAACCCAAATGTCCTCCAACATATGAGTAGATAAACAAAATGTGGTATATACATGATGGAATACTATGCAGCAGTAAGAAGGGATGATATTGTGAAACATATGACAACATGGATGAACCTTGAAGAAATAATGCTGAGCGAAATAAGCCAGGCACAAAAAGAGGAATACTCTATGTTACCACTAATGTGAACTCTATGAAAAATGTAAAATAACTGGTTTATAGCAATAGACAGCAAATAGTGAAGGGGGAATGATAATCTAATAAGAACAGATAAGTTAAGGAGGGTAAACTTAATACTCTGGAAATGCTCAGGAATGACTATGGTTAATTTCTGGGGGGTATGGTAAGAACAAGTTTGCAGAAATGTATTTATTTTAGGTTATTGTTTTTCTTATTCCTTTGTTGGGTGATAGTCTATTTTCTTGGGGTAGAGTAGGAACATGTTGGAAGCAATGTAGTTATTTTAGGTTATCTGTTTTTTCTTATTCCTTCATTTTGGTTTTGTTTGATTTTTTTATTGTTTGTTTTTAATTTTTTGATAAAGTAAAAAAAACAATGAATGAATGTAAATAAACAATGGGAGGAGGAAGGGAATGGAAAGTTTGGGATATTCTTGTTTATTCTAACTTTTATTTTATTTTTTGGAGGAATGAAAATATTCAAAGATAGATTGTGGTGATCAATGCACAGCTATGAACAACTGCTTGTACACTTTGAAGGCTTGTATGTTATGTGACTACATCTCAATAAAATCGCATTGAAAAATAAAAACAATCTGAAGAGGACAACAAGAAAAAATCCATTTAAAATAGCAACTAATAGAATCAAGTATCTAGGGATAAATCTAACCAAGGAAGTAAAGGACTTGCACATAGAACACAATAAAACATTTCTAAAATAAATTAGAGAAGACCTAAACAAATGGAAGGTCATTCCATGTTCATGGATTAGAAACTAAATAGTGTTAAGATGTCGATCCTACCCAAGTGGCTTACAGTTTCAAGCAAAATTCTGACAGTCTTCTTTGCAGAAATGGAAAAGCCAATCACTAAATTTATATAGAAGGGAAAGGGACCCCAAATAGACAAAGCCATCTTGAAAAAGAAGAATGATATTGGAGGTCTCACACTTCCCAATTTTAAAATTTATTACAAAGCTACAGTAATCAAAACAGCATGGTACCGGCACAAGAACAGACATATAAGACCAATGGATTCAAATTGAGAGTTCAGAAATCAACCTTCACATTTATGGTCAACTGATTTTTGACAAGGTGGCAAAGACCACTCAATTGGTAAAGAAAAGTCTCTTCAACAAATGGTACTAGGAAATCTGGATCTCCATTTGCAAAAAAAAAACAAAAAAGGAGGACCCCTAACTCACACATTATACAAAAATCAACTCAAAATGTATCAAAGAACTTAATATAATAAGAACTAGAACAATCAAACCCCTAGAAGAAAATGTAGGGAAGCATCTTCAGGACCTTGTGTTAGGCAATGGTTTCTTAGAATTTACACCCAAAGCACAAGCAACAACAACAAAAATAGATAAATGGAACCTCATTAAAATAAAAAAACCTTTGTTCCTCACAGGACTTTGTCATGAAAGTAAAACAAAAATCTACACAATGGGAGAAAATATTTTGAAACCACATATCTGATAAAGGATTAATATCCATAATATAAAAAGAAATCCTCCAACTTAATAAAAATGCAATCAAATTAAAAAATGGGCAAAAGACTTGAATAGACATCTCTCCAAGAAGATATACATGTGGCCGGTAAGTACATGAGAAGATGCTACATCATTAGCCATCAGGAAAATGCAAATATAAACCACAATGAAATACCATTTTACACACATTAGAATCACTCCTATTTAAAAAATGTAACAGAAGTGTTGGAGAGGATGAGGAGAAATAGGAACACTCATTCATTGCTGGTGGCAATGTTAAATGATATAGCTACTGTGGGAGACAGTTTGGTGATTCCTCAGAAAGCTAAGTATAAAACTACCATATGACCTAGCAACCCCCTTACTAGGTATATACCCAAAAGAATCAAAAGCAGGGACTCAATCAGATATTTGCACACTGATGTTCATAGCACATTAGTCACAACTGCCAAAAGATGGAAGCAACCCAAGTGTTCATCAACTGATGAATGGATAAATAAAATATGGTATATATACACATTGAAATATTTCTCAACTGTAAAAAGGAATGGAATTCTGATGCATGTGACAACATGGATGAACCTTGAAGACCTGAAATAAGACAGACACTAAAGGACAAATATGTTATGATCTCACTGATTTGAAACAATTAGAGTAAGCAAACTCATAGAGTCAGAACCCAGAATATAGATTACTAGGGTTTGGGGATAGGAAATCGGAAGTTAAAGGTTAAAATGTACCATGCTCCTACTTGGAATGAGGGATATATTTTGGTAATGGTTGGTGGTAACGTTAGTACAAGTACAACATTGTGAACACAATTAATAGCACTTAAATGTAAATATGAGTATGATTAAAAGAGTAAATGTTAGATTGTATAAATGGTAACAATAAAAAAATTTTTAAAATCCATGGAACCTGTACTACCCAGTGAACCCCAAGTTAAGCCATGGACTTTAAATCAATAATACAGTTATAAAATAATGCTATCATCAGTTGTAACAAATGTCCCATACCAAGCAAGGTATTGGTCTTGAGGTGGTACATGGGAATCTTGTATTTTGTTCATGATTGTTCTGTAAACCAACAACTTTTCTAATAAAGAAAACTATTATATAATTTTTTAAAACTTCCCTGAAATTGAGATCTGATGTTGCAGATCAATATGCCCTTCTGTGCCTACAGAAAAAATTGATACAGAACAATCAACACCAGGAAATCATTAGTTCTCACCTTCAAAAATTAGAATAAATCCAATGGTATTCAGGCAGAAAAGCAACCTGTGACAAGGGAGAAAAAAGGGGCCAACTTCAAATTTCTCCACAATAAAATTCAATGCCAGAAGACAATGGAGCTATGTCTATAAATTCTGATGGAAAAGTAATGTGACTTATCAACTTTAAACCAAATAAGATTATTGTACAAATATAACAGCAACAGATACATTTTGTCAAATGTGCATGAAATCAAAGAGGGCACTTGGGAGCTTTCCATGACATATCTACTTGGCAATGCAGTCTAACAAACAAGGAGATAAATCAAAATTAAAAACTCCAGAATAGAGAACTTGTTTAAAAAAAAAAAAAAAAAGGAGAAAAAGAAGAAAATTTGGAAATAGTTACATCCATCAACATACTGCACAAATGCTTAAGGAGTTATGGTTATAGACGGGGGAAACACAGCTCAGACCTCTAAGGTTTTGTAATTCCATCCTTTTTGTGTGTGTGTGTGAAATAATGCCTGACTTGCTACTGGGCCCTGGCAGAGTTTGAAGGTCTAACCATGGGATAACAAGTGACCATTTGACCTGTTCTTCCCATCAGAAACTGGGTGATATCTTACCCACCAATCCTTTCAGTTGAGTATGCACAGATAGTAGCAGTTTGTCATCAAGTGAAAATGATATGCAAGAGAATGGGTTCAAGCAGGTTCCAAGTAAACTGCATAAGCAAGTAGCCAAGATTCCATAACAGTCCTGCTGCATGGCTTCCTCTGCCTCAGTCCATACCCATGGTTTCAAGGAAAGTACTTTATGGCTGACTTATTAAGGAAGAAAACCTTAGGCTTGGTTTAGAGGTTTCTGCACAATATGCTATTATCATCAAAAGTAGAAAGCTGCAACAGTATAGCCCCACTGAAGAACAATAGTAAAGGCAAATTCTTCAGGTGGGAAAAATGTTGAGTAGTACATTTGGTTGTCCAATTTCTCTGGACTGAGAGGTGGCCAGAAGACGATACACGCTGCTGGAGACTGAATCATGTACTCCACAAAAGACATGTTCAAATCTGAATCTGTATTCTGGTAGGTGTAAACACATTTATAAATAGGACTTTTCTGAAGACGTTATTATTAGTTAAGGTGCAGCTAATTGAATCAGGATGGGTCTTAATCCATATGACTGAAGGCCTTATAAAGAGAAGAAATTTGGATACAGTCAGTCAGCAGAAGCCAGAGAAAGAGAGGTGGAGAGCAAGGATATTGCCATGTGACAGAAGACTACTATGATCAAAATGCTGTCTGGAAGGAGGGGCAAGATGGTGGCATAGAGAGGTGTGGAATTTAGTTAGTCCCTAGAGCAACTAATAAACAACCAGGAACAACTAGTAAATAATCTGGAACAAATGCTGAGGGACAACCATGACTGTCCACACATTGTACACCAACCTAGAAGGGGAGGAATGGCTGAGATCACAGCATAAAAGCTGTAAGTAAAAACTGTAGAACCATGCTCAGCCACGGGAGGCTGAGCTGCAAGACCTTGCTGTGGGATAAAGCAGCATTCCCAAGCAAGCGAATATAACTCAACTTAGCTCCAACCGGGGTTTTAATTAACAAATGTGGACCACATAGACAAACCACTAACAAGCAGCAAAGTACCCTGAGGTCACTCCTAGTAGAGAGGAGGTGGGGCTGACAGAAAAAAAAAATAATTAAAAAAAAAGAAAAATAGAGGCTTTTAAAGATGACCGACCTTAGAAAGACAGAAAATGCCTGTGCCCCGGGAAAGGAAGTCCAGAAGACCAGGTACTATCTCTGACTGACGGGCAAAACTAGGGGGCTGTAGACTGGCTCTGAAAAGGGGCTTTCTTTCCCTTTTTCTCTCTCTCAACCTGAGTGGCTCAGTGGAGAGAGCCTTAGCCATTTTCAGTTCGCAGTGTTCTGACTCAGACAGGGGTGGAGTTGACAGAGTCAGAGAGAGAAAGGAGTAATTCAAATACAAAAGATAACTCCCTAGGGGTTGTATCTTCCCTAAAGAGGAAGGAGGTGGGGCCCAGCTCAGACCCCAGCACCTGGGGGAAAACAGTCAAAACAGAAACAACCTAAGGAGAGAATTAAAAGGGCCACACCTCCTTACACCAGTCAGGAGTGACAAACTGACAGGTGCCACTTGCTGGGAAGAAAACGAAAAGCACTGTGACTAGAGACCTCACAGGAAAGTCTGTCAATCTTCTAGGGGACACCCTCAGGGAAACTTGACACCGAATACAGCCCCATTCTGAGACCTGAATCTGTTCTGGCCTGGGAAAATCTGATTGGGGTAACCAAGGAAACCAGATGCCTAGACAACAGAAAACTACAAATTGCACTAGGAAAAATGAAGATATGGCCCAGTCAAAGGAACAAACTTACACCTATATTAAGATAAAGTTGAGGTACTGTTCCATTTTAATGAAACAATCAATTAAAGATTTTCAAAGAAATATGCTAAATCAATTCAAAAACCAAGTCAATGAAATCAGGGAAGATATGGCAAAAGAGATGAAAGATATAAAGAAAACACTGGGAAAACATAAGATAGAAATTGAAAGTTTAAAAACACAACTGGCAGAATCTATGGAAATGAAAAGCACAACACAACAGGTGAAAAACACAATGGAGAAATACAACAGCAGATTTCAAGAGGCAGAAGAAAACACTCAGGAACTGGAGAACAAGACACCTGAAATCCTATACACAAAAGAACAGATAGGGAAAAGAATGGAAAAATATGAGCAACATCTCAGGGAACTGAATGACAACATGAAGCACATGAATGTATGTGTCATGGAGGTTCCAGAAGGAGAAGACAAGGAAAAAGGGGCAGAAGCAATAACAGAGGAAATAATCAATGAAAATTTCCCATCTCTTATGAAAGACATAAAATTACAGATCCAAGAAGCACAGCATACCTCAAACAGAATAGATCTGAATAGACCTACACAAAAGACACTTAATAATCAGATCACCAAATGTCAAAGACAAAGAGAGAATCCTGAAAGCAGCAAGAGAAAAGGGATCCATCACATACAAAGGAAGCTTGATAAGACTATGTATGGATTTCTCAGCAGAAACAATGGAGGCAAGAAGGAAGTGGTGTGATATATTTAAGATACTGAAGAAGAAAATCCGCCAACCAAGATTCCTATATCCAGCAAAACTGTCCTCCAAATATTGGGGAGAGTTTAAAATATTCTCTGACAGACAATGAGAGAGTTTGTGTACAAGATACCTGCTCTACAGGAAATACTAAAGGGAGCACTACAGACAGAAAAAGACAGGAGTGAGAGGTTTGGAACACAATTTGGGGTGATGGTAGCACAACAATGTAAGTACACTGAACAAAGATGACTGTGAGCACGGTTGAAAGAGGAAGGTTAGGAGCATGTGAGACAACAGAAGGAAAGATAAAGACTGGGACTGTGTAATTCAGTGAAACCCAGAGTGCTCAACAATTGTGACAAAATGTACAAACATGTTTTCACATGAGGAAGAACAAATGAATGTCAACCTTGCAAGGTGTTAAAAATGGGGCGGTATTGGGGAAAAGAATAAAATCAATGCAAACTAGAGACTACAGTTAACAGAAACATTGTATTATTATGTTTCTTTTAATGTAACAAAGACAATATACCAAAGGAAAAAGCCTATAAGAGGGGGATAGAAGGGAGGAGTATGGGACCCTTGGCATTGGTGATGTTTTCTGACTCTTTTATTGTACTTTAGTTTAATTATATCTTTCCTTTTGTTGCTTTTTAGCTATTTTTTTTCCTTTATTTTTTTCTTTTGTTTCTCTACCTTCTTTGACTCTTCCTCCTTCTTTGTAGAAGAAATGGGGATATCCTTATACAGATAGTGTTGTTGGTGGTGAATGCATAAATATGTGATTATACAGGGAACCACTGATTGTTCACTTAGGATGGAATGTATGGTGGGTGAACAAAACAGTCTTAAGAAAAAGGTTGATGAAGAAATCTTGACGGCACTTTATTAAGTGAAATAAGTCAGACACAAAAGGACAAATATTGTATGATCTCACTGATAGGAACTTATTATAATATGTAAACTCATAGACATGAAATATAAGCTACCAGGACATAGAACAAGGCTAAAAAATGGGGAGCATTGCTTATTATGAGCAGGATGTTTAACTAGGTTGAACTTAAGTGTTTGGAAATAGTCAGAGGTGAAGGTAGCACATTATTGTGAGAATAACTAATAGTGCTGAATGATGTGTGAATATGGTAGAAACGGGAAGCTTAGAGTCATGTATGTCACTAGAAGGAAAATTGGAGGTTAAAAAATGGGAATGTATAAAACAGTGAATCCTGAGGTGGACAATGTCTGTGACTAACTGTACAAATATTAGCAATCTCTTTCATGAACTAGAACAAACATATGACACTATAACTAGAAGTTAACAATAGAGGGGCATACAGGGAAAAAATATACCCATTGCAAACTATGTACTACAGTTAGTAGTATTTTAACATTCTTTCACCAACAGTAACAAATACCAATACTATGAGTTAATAATGGAGTGGATGGTGGTTAGAGGTATGAGAGGATTTGAGTTTTCTTTTTTGTCTTCATTTCTTTTCTGGAGTAATGAAAATGTTCTAAAAATTGAAAAAAAATTAATTGTGGTGGTGGATGCACAGCTGTATGAAGGTACCATGGGCAATTGATTTTGCACTTTGGATGACTGTATGGTATGTGAACAATCTCAGTGAAATTGAATTTAAAAAAAAGTCAATACCAACTCACTAAACATATTGTCTCCTCTACTTTAGGGAATGTATCTCTGTGGTTTTAGTCTATCAGAAGATTAGGGTCAGCCTATGGTTTATGTTTTCCATCTCTGTATGTGTGTCAGCTGGTTTGTTGGATATGGAGACTACCCTTTAAAACATTGAATATGCCATTGTCATTTTACCTTCCTTATCAAATGGGTGTTTTTTAAACCCTGCTATCTTGTTCAAACATATTCAGAACTATAATAGAGAATAAGATAACCATGTGCAGCTGATCCTATCCGCTGATAAAATTAAGAAAAGAAATACTATTTTTAAATCCCTGGATTTCTAAGGACCCTGGAACACCCACTTCAGAAAGCAACTTCAATCTTTCACATCTCTACCACAGTTCTTTACCACATATTGTTTAAAGTTAACTAATTTAATAAAACTGTCTTGAACAAGAACAATAGATGAGCTGAAAGCTCAACGAGATTCTGCAGTATGTGCTAAGTGAAAAGGACAGGAACATATGCTGGAAATGTACATGAAAGGATCATATAAATCATGTATTGTAAGAAAAACAGCTAATAACATTGTTGAAAAGGAAAACTTTTGGTCATGTATGTTACTAGAATGAAAGAAGTTAAAGCATGGGCCTGAATAATACAGGGAACACTGTTGTAGATGATGCACTGGGGTTAATAATATAAGTATGTTCTTTCATGAATTATTAACAAATACATGACACTATTGCAAGGTGTTAATAATAGGATGGTATTTGGGAAAAAAATACACCTAATGTGAACTACGGACTATAATTAATAGTACTATTTTAATATTCTTTCATCAGTTGTAACAAAGGTACTACACTGTGCCAGTTTGAATGTATTATGCCCCCCAAAATGCCATTATCTTTGAGGTAATCTTGTGTGGGCAGACATATCAGTGTTGATTAGATTGTAATTCTTTGAGTGTTTCCATGGCGATGCAACCCACTCAACTGTGATGATGACTCTGATTGGATGGTTTCCATGGAGGTGCAGCCCCACCCATTCAGCATGGGCCTTGATTAGTTTACTAGAGCACTATATAAGCTCAGACAGAAGAAGTGAGCTTTCTACAGCCAAGAGGGACACTTTGAAGAATGCACAGGAGCTGAGAGAGGAGCTTCAGCTAACAGACATTTAGGAGATGGCCTTTGAAAGCAGACTTTTGCTCTGGAGAAGGTATAAGAGAGGACAAACACCCCAAGAGCAACTAAGAGTGACATTTTTGAGGAGCTGAAGCCTAGGGAGAAAGCCATTTTGAAACCAGAACTCTGAAGCAGACACCAGCCACGTGCCTTCCCAGCTAAAAGAGGTTTTCCAGGTGCCATTGGCCATCCTCCAGTGAAGGTATCCGATTGTTGATGTGTTACCTTGGACACTTTTTGGCCTTCAGACAGTAACTGTGTAACCAAATAAACCCCCTTTATAAAAGCCAATCCATTTCTGGTGTTTTGCATTCCAGCAGGATTAGCAAATCAGAACACACACTAATGCAACGTATCAACAATAAGGGATATATGGGAATGCTGTATTTTTTACATGACTTTTCTGCAAACCTACAACTTCTCTAATTAAAAAAAAATATTTTTTTAAAAAACATTATGCTAAGTGAAAGAAACCAAACACAAAGTACTACATATTATATGATTCCATTTATATAAAATGTAAGTAAAAATAAATATACAGAAAAAGAAATAGATTTGTGATTATGTAGGGCAGGAGAAGGTTGGAAGGATTGAGAGGTGACTGCTAAGGGTTATGGGGTGTTTCTTGTAGAGTAATGAAAATATTGTAAAATTGTGGTGATGAATCCACAATTCCATGAATATATTAAAAGCCATTGATTGTACACTTTATATGAATTGTATGGTATGTGAATATATGTCAATAATACCACTTCTTAAAAAGAAAAAAGGAAAGAAAACAGCTAATATTAAAGAATAAGTTAATACAAGTCAACAAATACACCTAACTCTGAATGAAAAATGGAAAACAAAGAAGAGACCATTGAGGATACCCAATAGAGGAAATGCTAAGTGGTAAGATATGTCTAAATCTAAATGTGTATAAATACACAACCAACTTTCAGCTTATGTATCTTCACCCTACCTATCAGGT
This sequence comes from Choloepus didactylus, assembly GCF_015220235.1. NCBI lineage: Eukaryota > Metazoa > Chordata > Mammalia > Pilosa > Megalonychidae > Choloepus > Choloepus didactylus. The sequence continues at coordinate 43,929,012 of NC_051309.1, read as the reverse complement.
ACATATTCAATGAAGTGGCTGATGTAAAAACATTCCAAATACATTAGACTATAAGAGATAAAAGTTGTAAGATTATTGAACAACTCAGTGTTTAAAATTGGCCCTAAAAAAAAGGAAAGAGATAAGGGAAAGATGAAATGATACAGATGGGAATCAGACATTCCTTACCAAAGGGCCCACATAAAATGAAAGAAAATAAATGTTTTTCACTGACAATTATTGGAAGTGGTTAAAAAAACAAAAACAAAAACAAAACAAAACAAAACAAAAAAAACCTGTCCACATTCCTAACAAATTTATCAAGAAATCTATTCCATTTAAATTGCTTAGATTCAAGATCCAAAAGCACAAATGTAAGTGATGAGAGCAAAGCTAATTGCAACTGGACAGCAGAACTGTTGGTAAGGTTTGAAAGTATGGTGTGTTCCATTAGTACAAGGTGCTCTGGTTTCTATAGGAAGAAGACTCAGATGTCTTAGTCACTAATAAAGGATACCTCAAAATCTTCTAAAGAAAGTAGGAAGCATACCTAAACTGGTTCACACTGCCACAGCTTATGCTGGATCTTGGAGACAAGAAGAAGGGGAATAGAGCCTGGTGGCTGGGAGTCCCAAAAGAGTGAATGGCTGTTGAACACAGAAAGTTGGCAGCAAAAGGTCGGCTCTGAAGTATGTAGGTGCCCAACCATGCTAAAGAGCAGGTACTGAAAATTGGCGAATAGAAAATAGGTAAACACAGATGCAGGAAAATCCCTAAGAGAAGCAGGTTAAAAAGACAAAAAGTAGCAGAGACCCAGGGTAGAACACAAACTGCTGATGAGTGCTGCATACAAAAGAGCCCCTGGGGTGGGGAGAGAGGTGTGGAGAGGACTGTTATAAAAAGGCTTGTAAGAACTGTTGTGGCAAACCCAGTTTCAGTTGGTTGGACCACCTAAAAACAAAACGGACTTTTCTGAAGTGACCCACCTTTTGGGATGGACCCCATCAGGCTCCCCAGGATGGGATACACTAAAGGGGAAGAAACCAGAGGCAAGAAAGCCTCAGAAAGAAAAGAAAAAAGGGGGGAGGGTTTGGAACTGAACTGCTGTAAGGTTGGACAGGTCCAAGAACTGAAAAGTATAAGGAAATTACGGCACTGAGTAAGGGAGAAAATACGAATCATAGGAGCTGTGGGGAAAGGTTTGCAAAAAATACAGAACAGATCAAGATTCCTGGAGAAGGAACCAAAAACAAAAACAAAAACAAAAACAAAAACAAAAACAAAAAGAAGAAGAAGAAGCTGTCTCCTGGAGGTACAACAATTGCACAAAAACTGCAATCTTTAAAATTGCACCACATATCCAGGGCAAGATCAGATGGAGCAGAGATGAGAAAATCTGAACAAACATGGGCTATTCTAAAGGTCTAGCATAAATTAGACCAAGCACCAAAGAGACTTAACACAAAGCCAATTGATAAGAAAATCCTAGACAATATGGAGAAACAGACCTTCAGAGTTAACACATCCAGAGAATCAGATGCCTAGACAGCAAAAAGAAATCACAAGGCACACTATGATACAAGAAGATATGACTCAGTCAAGGGAACAAATTAAAACTTCAGTGGAAGCTCAGAAGTTGGAACAACTAATCAAAGATGTTCAAATAAATCTCCTAAATCAATTCAAGGAGATGAAAGAAAATACACATAAAGGGATAAAGAATATTAAGAATACAGTGTGTGAGCATAAAGAAGAATCTGAAAGTATAAAAAGAAACCTAACAGAAATTATGGGGATGAAAGACACAAAAACAGATTAAAAATATACTAGAAGCATATAACAGCAGATTTGAACAGGCAGAAGATAGTGAACGAGAAGGCAAAGTCAGAAGAACAGATAGAGAAAAGAATAGAAAAAATTGAGCAGTGTCTCAGCGGTTTGAATGACAACATGAAGTGCACAAACTTATGCATCATGGGTGCCTCAGAAGGAGATAAGAAGGTAAAGGGAGCAGAAAGAATATTTGAAGAAATAATGGCCAAAAACTTCCCAACTCTTAGGAAAGACAAAAATATACATGTCCAAGAAGTGTAATGTGCTTCAAACAGAATAAATCCTAATAGATTACTCCAAGACACATACTAATCAGAAGGTCAACTGCCAAAGACAAAGAGAATTCTGAAAGCAGCAGAAGAAAAGAGATTTGTCATATACAAAGGATTCTTAATAAGATTGAGTGTTGGTTTCTCATCAGAAACAATGGAGGCAAGAAGGCCGTGGTATGATATATTTAAGGTACTGAAAGAGAAAAACTGCCAGTTCCAAAATTCTTTATCCAGTGAACTATCCTTCAAAACTAATGAAGATTAAAGTATTCATGGATAAATAGAAACAGAGAGTTCATTAACAAGAGGTCTTCCCCAAAAGAATTACTAAAGGGAGTTCTGCAGGTTGAGAGGAAAAGCCAGGAGAGAGTGGCTTGAAGTAGTGTGAAGAAATGAAGATCATCAGTAAGGTAACTAAAAGGGTAAATGCAAACCCCAATAATACTGTATCTACAATATACAACTCTACTCTTTAATTCATATAAGAATCAGAATACCACTGAACAAGAAAAAGGCATATTTCCTGTAATGGATGTGCAAAATATGAAGTGGTAAAGTGTGACAAAACAATACAAAGACAGGAAACAAAGAGGGATATGGGAGCAGAGAACGTGAATGCTACTGAAGGCAAGTTGGTATCTTTCCAAATTGATAGATTAAAATGTAGGTTATATAATATAAACCCCAGGGTAAACACAAAGAAAGTATTTTTAAAATACACAAAAACAAAAATAAGAAAGGGATCAGTCAGCTACATCACAAAAGATCAACTATACAGAAAAGGAGGTTGCAATAAAGGAAAAGACATATAAAAACCAAAGGACAAAATGACTGAAATAAGTACCGCCTTTGCAGTAATAACATTGAATGTTAATTGATTAAAATCCCCAATCAAAAGCCACAGGTTGGCAGATTGGATTAAAAAAAAAAAAGGATATGATCCAACTATATGTTTTTTACAAGAGACTCAACTCAGACTCAAAGATAAAAACAGGCTGAAAGTGAAATGATGGAAGAAGACAATGCATGCAAATAGGAATCAAAAAGGAGCTGGGGTAGTTATACCATATCAGGCAAAACTGACTTTAAATCAAAAGCTGTTATAAGAGACAAAGAAGGACATTACATTTTACTAAAAAGGGAAATCTACCAAGAAGAAATAATCATAAATATTTATGCACCTAACCAGGTTGCCCTAAACACTGACAAAACTGAAGGGAGAAATAGAAACCTCTACAATAATAGTTGGTGACTTCAATATACCCCACTCATCAATAGACAGAACATCTAGATGGAAGATCAATAAGGAAAGAGAGAACTTGAAAATGATAAATGAACTAGACCTAACAGACATATACAGAACATTGCACCCCCAAACAGCAGAATATACATTCTTCTCAAGTGCACTGATCATTCTCCAGGATAGACCAAATGCTGTGTAACAAAACAAGTCTCAATAAATTCAGAAATATTGAAATCATATAAAGCATCTTCTCCAAACATGATGTAATGAAGCTGGAAATCAATAACAGGCAGAGAACTGGAAAATCCACAAGTAAATGAAAGTTAAATAACACTCTCTTAATCAGTGAGTCAAAGAAGAAATTGCAAGGGAAATCAGTAACTACACTGAGACAAATGAAAACAAGAACACAATATTTCAAAACTTATGGGATGCAGCAAAGGCCATCTGAGAGAGAAATTTATAGGCCTAAAAGCTTGCATTAAAAAAGAAGAAAGAGCTAAAATCAAAGCCCTAACTGCTACACCTGGAAGAACTAGAAAAAAGAACAGCCAACTAACCCCAAAGCAAGCAGAAGGAAAGAAATGACAAAAACTAGGACAGAAATAAATGAAATCAAGAATAAAACACACAACAGAGTATCAGCAAAACCAAAAGTTGATTCTTTGAGAAAAATCAGTACAATTGACAAACTCTTAGCTAGACTGACAAAGAAAAAAAGAAAGAAGATACAAATAAAGAAAATCAGAAACAAGAGGGGGGACATTACTGCTGATCCCACAGAAATAAAAAGGATCATAAAAGGATACTATGGGAACCTAAGATGGCGGTTAGGTGAAACAGGGCAAAAAAACACCTCCATGAAAAATACTAGATGAAAACCAGAAAGTGACCCAGAACACCAGTTTCAGCAATGCACCAGCTGGACAAGGTCTGCTAAAACCACAGGGACCATGCACTTGGTGAAACCGGGAGTCTGCACTCTGAAATGAGTGAGTAAGCCAGCTGAAAGCCCCGTGGCCATGCTGCAGTGTGGGGTAACTGGGGGTTGGCATTTGGAGATGGACTAGTTCTTTTTTTAAAAAACAAAAAACAAAAAACCCAGGAGTGGCTGCCGTTATGATGGTGAGAGCCGCACAGTGAAGCACAGCCGGAGCGGGCTGTGCCAACCTCTCGGTGTCTGGCGTGGAGGATAGACCGCTGCTGATTCTCTCAGGGCCGGGGGCAGAGGGGAGAGCCAAAAGGAGAAAGAAAGCACGCTGCTTGCAGCCGGCTCCCTGGAGGGCTAGAGACACCCCTGCCCAGGAAACCCAGTGTGACAGGGAGTGTATCCCACGGCACCGCACACACAGCACAAAATCGGCCATGGACAGTGGCCTTGGGTGCATACACAGCTAGTTGTCCCAGCGCTGGGAAGGCAGAGCTGTGTGAAAACGGGTGGCGTTGAGATGCCCCTTTCAGCCATCTTTGCATCAGGCTGGGAGTACCCCCGCATGACCTGGGGGCCCAGGGCTTCCCTTGAAGGATGGCACACACTTGTGATGTAGCACAGCCTTCCCTCAGCAGAGGTCCTGGAAGATCACAGCTGAGAAGGGGGGCCCGCTCGGAAAACCCAGGGATGCTACATCAATGCCAGCGACTTGTGGGTCAGTGGCAGAGAAAATCTGGGGCAAAACTGAAATGAAGGCTTAGACTCTTGCAACAGCCTTGAATCTCCAGGAACACCTGGGAGATTTGATTATTAAAGCTGCCCTGCCTCCCTAACCACCCAAACACACACCACACAAATTGTATTTTTTACAACTTGAAAGAACACTAACAAGCAAAGCAAATGCCAAGAGGCAAAAAAACAACAGAAAATCTTAAAGCATATGATAAAACCAGACGATATGGAGAACCCAATCCCAAATACCCAAATCAAAATATCAGAAGACACACAGTACTTGGTGCAATTAATCAAAGGACTACAATCAAAGAACGAGAGCATGGCACAGGATATAAAGGACATGAAGAATAACATGGCACAGGATATAAAGGACATAAAGAAGACCCTAGAAGAGCATAAAGAAGAAATTGCAAGAGTAAATAAAAAAATAGATGATCTTATGGAAATAAAAGAAACTGTTGGCCAAATTAAAAAGAGTCAGGATAAGCATAATACAAGATTAGAAGAAGTTGAACAACGACTCAGTGTCCTAGAGGACCACAGAACAGAAAATGAAAGAACAAAAGAAAGAATGGAGAAAAAAATTGAAAAAATCGAAATGGATCTCAGGGATACGATAGATAAAATAAAACATCCAAACTTAAGACTCACTGGTGTCCCAGAAGGGGAAGAGAAGGGTAAAGGTCTAGAAAGAGTATTCAAAGATATTGTCAGGGAAAATTTCCCCAACCTTCTACACAATATAAATACACAAAGCATAAATGCCCAGTGAACTCCAAATAGAATAAATCCAAATAAACCCACTCCGAGACATATTCTGATCAGACTGTCGAATACTGAAGAGAAGGAGCAAGTTCTGAAAGCAGCAAGAGAAAAGCAATTCACCACATACAAAGGAAACAACATAAGACTAAGTAGTGACTACTCAGCGGCCACCATGGAGGTGAGAAGGCAATGGCATGACATATTTAAAATACTGAGAGAGAAAAATATCCAACCAAGAATACTTTATCCAGCAAAACTCTCCTTCAAATTTGAGGGAGAGCTTAAATTTTTCACAGACAAACAAATGCTGAGGGATTTTGCCAATAAAAAACCTGCCCTACTTCAGATACTAAAGAGAGCCCTACCAACAGAGAAATAAAGAAAGGAGAGAGAGATACAGAGAATTTTAACAGACATATATAGAACCTTACATCCCAAATCACCAGGACACACATTTTTCTCTAGTGATCACAGATCTTTCTCCAGATAGATCATATGCTGGGACATAAAACAAGCCTCAATAAATTAAAACAAACAAACAAACAAACAAAAAACAATTAAATGTATTCAAAGCACATTTTCTGACCACAATGGAATACAAATAGAAGTCAATAATTTTTGATTTGTAACTCCACTATTTACTTCCTACATGATATAAAATACACAAACTCTAATGACAAATCAGTGGTTTTGGATGCAATGTAAAATATGTAATTTTTGACAAGAACTATATAAAGGTGGGGGAATGGAGGTGTATAGGAACAGTTTACGTGTCCTATTGAGGCTAAGTTGGTATCAAAGAAAACCAAGATTGCTATGGATTTAAGAGGTTAAATTTAAGCCCCACAGTAAACACAAAGAAATTATCAGAGAATATGACCATAGAGATGAAAAGTAGAGTATGGGGGTGGGGAGGGGCAATGGGGAGTTAAGAAATGAGTGTAGGGTTGCTGTTTGAGGTGAAGGGAAATTTCTAGTAATGGAAGGTGGGAAGGTGATAGCATTACAACATTCTAAATGTGATTAATCCCACTAATGGAATGCTAGGGAGGGGGTGAAATGGGAAGATTTAGGCTGTATATATGTTTCCACAATTGAGAAAAAAAAAAAAAGTCTAAATAGATGATAATTGTATGCCAAGGATGATTCTGGATGGGATCTGAGGAGGGAGGACAGGAGGCTCAAAGGGACACAGTTGAGACATAAGAAAAAAAAAAAGGAAATAAAGAATGTAAGCTTTGTATCAATGTTGAATTTCTTGAACTTCTTAGTTATGCTTAATGGGAGTGCATAAAAGAATGTTCTTGTTCATAGGAATTGTACATGTGAATTATAGTGTTTGTTCAAGGATGTGTGCAGCTTGCTCTCATATGTTCAGAAGACAGAGCAATAGATGATGGATGATAGATAGGGAGGGAAAGAAAGAAATGGTGGTGTGACAGGATGTTAAAGTTGGTGGATTGGGGTATCGGGGGGGGTGTCAGGGTATGCTGGAGTTCTGTGTATGGGGTTTGTATTGTTTTTGCAACTGTTCCTATAACTTTGAATTTATTTCAAAATAAAATTTTAAAAAAAAGGATACTATGATCAACTATATGCCAACAAATTAGGTATTTTAGATGAAACAGATAAATTTCTAGAAACACACGAAAAACGTATACCTACTCTACAAGAAATAGAAGACCTCAATAGACCAATTACAAGTAAAAAAACTGAATCAGTTGTCAGAAATCTACCAACAAAGAAAAGCCCAGGACCAGATGGCTTCACAGATGAATTCCACCAATCATTCTGTTTCAGTTTGCTAAAGCTGCCAGAATGCAGTACCAGAAATAGGTTGGCTTTTTCAATGTGGAATTATTAGGTTGCAAATTTACAGTTCTAAGGCCATGAAAATGCCCAAATTAAGGCATCAAGAGGTAGCTACGTTCTCTGATGAAAGGCCAGTGTCATCTGGGGTTTCTCTGTCACATGGGAGAGCACATGGCAACATCTACTAGTCCTTCTTCTGCCGGGTTCTGGTTTCAAAATGGCTTTCTCCCAGGACATTTTCTTTCTAAGCATCTCTGAGCTCTCTCAGCTTCATCTGTCTTTTATCCTCTCATAGAGGACTCCAGCAAGGGGATTAAGACCCACCTTGAATGGGCTGGGTTACATTTCCATGGAACAACCTAATCAAAAGGTGCCACCCAACAATAGACTTGCCCCCACAAGATTGGATTAAAAGGACATGGCTTTTATGGAATACATAACAGACCCAAACCAGTACACATTCCAAAGAGAACTAATACCAATCCTGTTCAAACTCTTCCAAAAAACTGAAAAGGAGGGAATACTATCTAACTCATTCTATGAAGCCAACATTACCCAAACTCCAAAGCAGAAGAATGAAAAGCAAGATACATGAAAATTACAGATCAATCATGCTAATGAATATAGATGCAAAAATCCTGAACAATATACTAGCAAATTGAATGTAACAGAACATAAAAGAATTATACAACTGTGATAAAGTAGGTTTTATCCCAGGTAAGCAAGAGAGAAATTTATAGCCCTACATAAGAAATAAATTAATGTAATACATCAACAAGATGAAAGGGAAAATCCCACATGATCATCTCAATTGACACAGAAAAGGCATTTGTCAAAATACAGCATCCTTTCTTGATAAAAATACTTCAAAAGATAGGAATAGAAGGAAACTTCCTCAACATGATAAAGGACATATATGAAAAACACACAGCTAACAGTATACTCAGTGCTGAAAGCTTTCCCTCTAAGATCTGGAACAAGACAAGAATGTCCACCATCACTTTTCTTTTGTTATTCAACATAGTACTGGAAGTTCTAGCCAAACTGGAAGGGAAGAAGTAAAACTTTCATTATCTGCAGATGGCACAATCCTATATGTAGAAAGACCCAAAAAACTGACAACACAGTTACTAGAGCTAATACACAAATTCAGCAAAGTGGTGGGGTACAAGATCACCATGCAAAAATCAGCAGTGGTTCTATATACTACTACTGAGCAAGCTGAGGAGGAAATCAAGAAAATAGTTTACCATAGCAACTAAAAGAATCAAATATCTAGAATAAATTTAACCAAGAATGTAAAGAACTTGTATACAGAAAACTACAAAACACTGCTAAAGGAAATCAAAGAAGACCTAAATAAATGGAAGGATATTCCATATTGTGGATTGGAAGACTGAAGATAGTAAGATAGTTAACATGTCAATTGTACCCAAATTGATTTACAGATTCAATGCAATCCTAATCAAAATTCTAGCAGCCTACTTTGCAGATATGGAAAAGCCAATTATTAAATTCATTTGGAAGGGTTAGAGGCCCTGAATAGCCAAAAGCATCTTGAAAAAAAAGTTGGAGGACTTAATGCTTCCTGACTTTAAAGCATATTTACAAAGCATATTTAAAGCATGTTACAAAGCTACAGTGGTCAAAACAGCATGGTAATGACATAAAGATAGACATATTGACCAATGGAATTGAATCAAGAGTTCAGAAATAGACCGTCACATCTATGGTCAATTGATTTTAACAAGTCTTCTACGTTCATACAAGTGGTAAAGAATAGCCATTTCAACAAATGGTGAAATGGATATCCATATCCAACATAATGAAAGGGACTACTATCTCACACCACATATAAAAATTAACTTGAAATGGATCAAGGACCTCAATATAAGAGCCAGGACAATAAAACTCCTAGAAGAAAATGTAGGGAAGCATCTTCAGGATCTTGTGTTAGGCAAAAATTTCTTGGACTTTACACCAAAGCACAAGCAATGAAAGAAAAAAATAGATAAATGGGACCCCCTCAAAATTAAAAAGTTTTATGCAAAGGACTTTCTCACAAAAGTGAAGAGATAACCTACTCAATGGGAGAAAATATTTGGAAAACACATATCTGATAAGAGTTTAACATCCAGAATATACAACTCAACAATAAAAAGACAAACAATTCAATTTTAAAAAACGGGCAAAGGACTTTTTTCTAGTTTACTAATGCTGACAGAATGCAAAACACCAGAGACGGATTGGCTTTTATAAAAGCGGGTTTATTTGGTTACACAGTTATGGTCTTAAGGCCATAAAGTGTCCAAGGTAACACATCAGCAATTAGGTACCTTCACTGGAGGATGACCAATGGTGTCTGGAAAACCTCTATTAGCTGGGAAGGTATGTGGCTGGCATCTGCTCCAAAGTTCTGGCTTCAAAATGGCTTTCTCACAGGATGTTCCTCTCTAGGCTGCAGTTCCTCAAAAATGTCACTCTTAGTTGCACTTGGGGTATCTGTCCTCTCTTAGCTTCTCCGGAGCAAGAGTCTGCTTTCAAAGGCCATCTTCAAAATGTCTCTCATCTGCAGCTCCTGTGCTTTCTTCAAAGTGTCCCTCTTGGCTGTAGCAAACTGCTCCTTCTGTCTGAGCTCTTATATAGTGCTCCAGTAATTTAATTCAGACCCACCCTGAATGGTTGGGCCAACACCTCCATGGAAATTATCCAATCAGAGTCATCACCCACAGTTTGGTGGGGCGTGAAGAATTACAATCTGATTAACACTGATAGGTCTGTCCACTCAAGATTCCATGAAAGATAATGGTGTTTGGGGGGACATAATAAATTCAAACTGGCACATTCCACCCCCTGGACCCCAAAATGACATTATCTTTCCATATACAAAATACATTCATCCCACAATATCACAGAAACTTAAATCATTTCAGTAACAATAGTTAAGTACAAAATTCCATCAAAATCAATTACAGGCATGGTCAGTCCTAAGGCATAATTTTCTTTTAGCTGTGGATCTGTGAACTTAGAACAAGTTATGTGTTTCCAATATACAAAGGAGGGACATTCATAGGATAAACATTCGCATTGCCATAAGGAGAAACAGTAACGAAAGCAGGGTTTAAGGGACCAAAACAGTTCCTAAAACCTGCAGGACAAACTCCATTACATTTCAAAGTCTGAGAGTCATTTACAGAAGGATGTTGCATCCTTGGGGCTTGAGAGAGCAGGAATCTAACCCTTCCTAAGGGCCTCTGTGGCAGCCCTTTCCTCTCCAAACGCTTGGGGTGAGTACTCCAACACATCCACACATTGGGGAGACCACCTTCTCGGCCCCACCCTCCTCAAATACTGGGGCAGCACCTGGATTCCCTTCCATCTCTGGGGCACATGCTCAACCCCTTTAGAACAGTGGGATGGCAGCCAGGCTCTCCCCAATTCCCAGGGAATGTGCTCCATCCTCTTTGGGGCCTGGGGTGGCAAAACTCTTTCGGAGCATCGAGGCGGAAGGCCTAGCCTCAATCTCTGGGGCAAACTCACCCTTTCCATTCATGTGGGCCACTCCGCTCTCCCAGCCCAAGGCCTCTTGACCCCAGACCTCAACCTCCATGGCACTGTCTTTGAAGAAATTTTTCCTTCAATTTGTTCCTTGTCTGTCTCCTCCAGTCCAGACTGGCAGCGGCTCTGTCTATAAAGATCTCACAAAAATTCTGTTGGCATCACATGAAGCACACAGGGGTCAAAGAAGTGAGACAATAGGACTTTCCACAAATCCTTTCTGCTTAACTCCTTTTCCAATCTTGGCTTGTACTGGAACGGCAGCTGGGTTCCATGTTTGGTTACATCCTCACATTGGGCTGTAGCTTCTGGGATTCCACCCCCTGGAAGCCTGTAATTTTCTAAGCCATCAGCTTCTGGTTTCTTTGAACCCCAGAGTTCAGTTCTAAGTTTATCTCTCTCTGCTCGTATTTTACTAGACGCTGCAAGGAGAAGCCAGGGTACATCCTCCACACGTAGTCTGGAGATCTCCTCAGCTAAGTATTCCAGGTTGTCGCTTTCAAATTCTTCCTTCCATCTGACACCAGGACTCAATTTTGCCAAATTTTCTGCCACTTTAAAACAAGGATCGCCTTTCTTCCAGTTTGCAACAACACATTCATTTCTGTTCAAGGCCTTATCAGAAGTATCTTTAGAGTCCGTATTTCCACAAACAGTCTCTTCAAAGCAGTTTAGGACTTTTCTATCAAGCTCCTCACAGTTCTCCCAGAATCTTCCCCTTATACATTTAAAAAGCTGTTCCAACATGTTTGGTGTTTGCAAACACAGCAGCACCCCACTTCTCTGGTACCAAAATCTGTTCTAGTTTGCTAATGCTGCCGGAATGCAAAACACCAGGGATGGATTGGCTTTTATAAAAGGGGGTTTATTTGGTTACACAGTTACAGTCTTAAGGCCATAAAGTGTCCAAGGTAACACATCAGCAATCGGGTACCTTCACTAGAGGATGGCCAATGGTGTCCGGCTCTGTTAGCTGGGAAGGCACATGGCTGGCGTCTGCTCCAAAGTTCTGGTTTCAAAATGGCTTTCTCCCAGGATGTTCCTTGCTAGGCTACAGTTCCTCAAAAATGTCACTCTTAGTTGCACTTGGGGTATTTGTCCTCTCTCAGCTTCTCCAGAGCAAGAGTCTGCTTTCAGTGGCCATCTTCAAACTCTGTCTCATCTGCAGTTCCTGTGCTTTCTTCAAAGCATCCCTCTTGGCTGTAGCTCCTCTTCCAAATGTCACTCACAGCTGCATTGAGTTCCCTCTGCCCGTCAGCTCATTTATATGGCTCCACTGATCAAGGCCCACCCTGAATGGGTGGGGCCACACCTCCATGGAAATATCTCATCAGAGTTATCACCTACAGTTGGGTGGGGCACATTTCCATGTAAACAACCTAATCCAAACATTCCAACTTAATCCCCACTAATATGTCTGCTCCACAAGATTGCATCAAAGAATATGGCTTTTTCTGGGGGACATAATACATTCAAACCAGCACAGACTTAAATAGACATTTCTCCAAAGAAGAAATATAAGGGCTAAAAAGCACATGAAAATATGTTCAACATCACTCGCCATTAGGGAAATGCAAATCAAAACCACATGAGATATCATTTCACACCCATTGGAGTGGCTATAATTCATAAAACAAAAAGTTACAAGTGTTGGAGAGGATGTGGAGAAATAGGAACACTCATACATTGCTGGTGGGATTGTAAAGTAGTGCAGCCCTGTGGTAGACAATCTGGCAGTTCCTCAGGAAGCTACGTATAGAATTTCCATATGACCTGGCAATCCTACTACTACGTATATACTCAGAAGAATGAAAGCAGGGACCTGAACAGATATTTTCATACCAATGTTCACAGCAGCATTATTCACAATTGCCAAAAGATGGAAACAACCCAAGTGTCCATGAACATATGAATGGATAAATAAAATGTGGTATCTATATACAATGGAATATCATTCAGCCATAAAAAGGAATGAAGTCCTGATGCATGTGACAACATGGATGAACCTTGAAGATGTTATGCTGAGTGAAAGAAGCCAGGTACAAAGGACAAATATTGTATGGCCTTGCTGATATGAATTACAGCACTGAACTATGTATGTGTATATGGTTGAAAGGTGAAATTTGGGGTCATGTATGTTACTAGAATGAAAATTAGAAGATAAAACATAGGACTGTGTAACAGTGAAACCTGTTGTGAACGATAGACTGGGGTTAATAGCAAAAACTATAAGAATGTTCTTTATGAATTATGATAAATGTACAACACTATTACAAAGTGTTAATGATAGGGTGGTATATGGGGGGAAATACACTTAATGTAAACTATGGACTAGAGTTAATAGTACTTCAATATTCTTTCATCAATTATAACAAAGGTACCACACTAAATCAAAAGACCAACAATAGAGAGATTGAGAACTCTTTACTTTTTACATGACTTTTCTGTAAACCTACAACTTCTCTAACTAAAATATATATATATATATATATATATATGATTAAAAGTAGAATTCTCTCAGGCACTAGGGACTCAAAATTGATTAAGCCAATCCCTGGATCTTGAGGCTTGCCTTTATGAAACTTATTTCTGCAATGACAAAGCATGTACTTATGCCTTATAGTCACCCCCAGAGAACTTTTGTTGCTCAGATATGCCCTCTCTCTTTAAGTCAACTCTGCAAATAAACTCACTACACTACCCTGCTGTGTGGGACATGACTCCCAGGGGTGTAAGTCTCCCTGGTAATGTGGGCCATGACTCCCAGGGTTGAGCCTGGCTCTGGCATTGTGGGATTGAAAATGCCTTCTGGACCAAAAGGGAGAAAAGAAATGGAACAAAATTAAGTTTCAGTGGCTAAGAGATTTCAAATGGAGTCAGGAAATCATTCCGGAGTTTACTCTTATGCAAGTTTTAGCCAGATATTACAAACTACCACAGTATGCCAAGCCTCAGCCAACAGTATTTCTGAAAACCCTAGGGAGTGCACTGGGCTCTAAGTCTCAACAAAATTTTTTCTTAAGAATAATATTTTTTTGGAAACTTAAGGCCTCCAGATTGATCCTTTGCCAGATAATCCCTGAAACCCAAAGGTACCAGTCTCTCCAAGAACATCAATCAGTTTCATGCCTCTACCCCATAAGGTTAACACTCCTTACCAGCACAAAGAAGTTAAAATGGTCATTTCTCAGATAGCCCTGAAGATTGAAAGAAAGATCAAACAAGAGGAAGTGTAACTGTCATTTAACAAATGACTGCCAATATTGACTCATTATATAGATATATCTTTTTAGTGTCTAGTGTTTAAGAATAGCAAGAAATACCTGAAGTTGTTGTATTGTAATCCAGTACCTTGATCTTTCATAATGATTTTTTAATTATATATATATTAAAAAAAAGTCAGTTGCCCATGTTTGTATGGATCTACTTCTGGATGTTTTGTTCTGTTCCACTGATCTATATATTTATCTCTGACATTACTACACTGTCTTAGCTAACCTATCTCTATTGTAAGTCTTAAAATTGGGTAGAGTGCAATACTAGTGATCAAAAAAGGGAGGGGTAGGGGAGGCGGGGCAAGATGGCAGACTGGTGAGCTGTATGTTTTAGTTACTCCTCCAGGAAAGGAGGTAGAAAGCCAGGAACTGCGTGGACTGGACACCACAGAGCAATCTGACTTTGGGCATACTTCATACAACACTCATGAAAACGTGGAACTGCTGAGATCAGCGAAATCTGTAAGTTTTTGTGGCCAGGGGACCCGCAACCCTCCCTGCCAGGCTCAGTCCCGTGGGAGGAGGGGCTGTAAGCTTCGGGAAGGAGAAGGGAGAACTGCACTGGCAGCCCTTATCAGAAACTCATTCTACTGATCCAAACTCCAACCATAGATAGACGGAGACCAGACACCAGAGAATCTGAGAGCAGCCAGCCCAGCAGAGAGGAGACAGGCATACAAAAAAAACAACACGAAAAACTCCAAAATAAAAGCGGAGGATTTTTGGAGTTCTGGTGAGCGTGGAAGGGGGAAGGGCAGAGCTCAGGCCTGAGCTCGGGCCCTGAGGCGCATATGCAAATCCCAAAGAAAAGCTGATCTCTCTGCCCTGTGGACCTTTCCTTAATGGCCCTGGTTGCTTTGTCTCTTAGCATTTCAATAACCCATTAGACCTCTGAGGAGGGCCATTTTTTTTTTTTTTTTAAATCCTTTTTTCTTTTTCTAAAACAATTACTCTAAGAAGCCCAATACAGAAATCTTCAAAGACCTGCAATTTGGGCAGGTCAAGTCAAGAGCAGAACTAGGAGAGCTCTGAGACAAAACGCAATAATCCAGTGGCTGAGAAAATTCACTAAACACCACAACTTCCCAAGAAAAGGGGGGTGTCCGCTCACAGCCATCACCCTGGTGGACAGGAAACACTCCTGCCCATTGCCAGCCCCATAGCCCAGAACTGCCCCAGACAACCCAGTGTGACGGAAGTGCTTCAGATAACAGGCACACACAACAAAACTGGGCGTGGACATTAGCCTTCCCTGCAACCTCAGCTGATTTTCCCAGAGTTGGGAAGGTAGAGCAGTGTGAATTAACAAAGCCCCATTCAGCCATCATTTCAGCAGACTGGGAGCCTCCCTACACAGCCCAGCAGCCCAGAACTGCCCTGGGGGGACGGCACTCACCTGTGACATATCACAGTAATCCCTCAACAGAGGACCAGGGGTGCGCGGCCTGGAAGAGGGGCCCACTTGCAAGTCTCAGGAGCCATACGCCAATACCAAGGACTTGTGGGTCAGTGGCAGAGACAAACTGTGGCAGGACTGAACTGAAGGATTAGACTATTGCAGCAGCCTTAAAACTCTAGGATCACCAGGGAGATTTGATTGTTAGAGCCACCCCCCCCTCCCTGACTGCCCAGAAACACACCCCATATACAGGGCAGGCAACACCAACTACACACGCAAGTTTGGTACACCAATTGGACCCCACAAGACTCACTCCCCCACTCACCAAAAAGGCTAAGCAGGGGAGAACTGGCTTGTGGAGAACAGGTGGCTCGTGGACGCCACCTGCTGGTTAGTTAGAGAAAGTGTACTCCACGAAGCTGTAGATCTGATAAATTAGAGATAAGGACTTCAATTGGTCTACAAATCCTAAAAGAACCCTATCAAGTTCAGCAAATGCCACGAGGCCAAAAACAACAGAAAATTATAAAGCATATGAAAAAACCAGACGATATGGATAACCCAAGCCCAAGCACCCAAATCAAAAGACCAGAAGAGACACAGCACCTAGAGCAGCTACTCAAAGAACTAAAGATGAACAATGAGACCATAGTACGGGAGATAAAGGAAATCAAGAAGACCCTAGAAGAGCATAAAGAAGACATTGCAAGACTAAATAAAAAAATGGATGATCTTATGGAAATTAAACAAACTGTTGACCAAATTAAAAAGATTCTGGACACTCATAGTACAAGACTAGAGGAAGTTGAACAACGAATCAGTGACCTCGAAGATGACAGAAGGGAAAATGAAAGCATAAAAGAAAGAATGGGGAAAAAAATTGAAAAAATCAAAATGGACCTCAGGGATATGATAGATAACATGATACATCCAAATATAAGACTCATTGGTGTCCCAGAAGGGGAAGAAAAGGGTAAAGGTCTAGGAAGAGTATTCAAAGAAACTGTTGGGGAAAACTTCCCAAATCTTCTAAACAACAGAAATACACAAATCATAAATGCTCAGCGAACCCCAAATAGAATAAATCCAAATAAACCCACTCCGAGACATATACTGATCACACTGTCAAACACAGAAGAGAAGGAGCAAGTTCTGAAAGCAGCAAGAGAAAAGCAATTCACCACATACAAAGGAAACAGCATAAGACTAAGTAGTGACTACTCAGCAGCCACCATGGAGGCAAGAAGGCAGTGGCACGATATATTTAAAATTCTGAGTGAGAAAAATTTCCAGCCAAGAATACTTTATCCAGCAAAGCTCTCCTTCAAATTTGAGGGAGAGCTTAAATTTTTCACAGATAAACAAATGCTGAGAGAATATGCTAACAAGAGACCTGCCCTACTGGAGATACTAAAGAGAGCCCTACAGACAGAGAAACAAAGAAAGAACAGAGAGACTTGGAGAAAGGTTCAGTACTAAAGAGATTCGGTATGGGTACAATAAAGGATATTAATAGACAGAGGGGAAAAATATGACAAACATAAACCAAAGGATACGATGGCTGATTCAAGAAATGCCTTCACGGTTATAACGTTGAATGTAAATGGATTAAACTCCCCAATTAAAAGATATAGATTCGCAGAATGGATCAAAAAAAATGAACCATCAATATGTTGCATACAAGAGACTCATCTTAGACATAGGGACACAAAGAAACTGAAAGTGAAAGGATGGAAAAAATATTTCATGCAAGCTCCAGCCAAAAGAAAGCAGGTGTAGCAATATTAATCTCAGATAAAATAGACTTCAAATGCAGGGATGTTTTGAGAGACAAAGAAGGCCACTACATACTAATAAAAGGGGCAATTCAGCAAGAAGAAATAACAATCATAAATGTCTATGCACCCAATCAAGGTGCCACAAAATACATGAGAGAAACACTGGAAAAACTAAAGGAAGCAATTGATGCTTCCACAATAATTGTGGGAGACTTCAACACATCACTCTCTCCTATAGATAGATCTACCAGACAGAAGACCAATAAGGAAATTGAAAACCTAAACAATCTGATAAATGAATTAGATTTAACAGACATATACAGGACATTACATCCCAAATCACCAGGATACACATACTTTTCTAGTGCTCATGGAACTTTCTCCAGAATAGATCATGTGCTGGGACATAAAACAAGCCTCAATAAATTTAAAAAGATTGAAATTATTCAAAGCACATTCTCTGACCACAATGGAATACAATTAGAAGTCAATAACCATCAGAGACTTAGAAAATTCACAAATACCTGGAGGTTAAACAACACACTCCTAAACAATCAGTGGGTTAAAGAAGAAATAGCAAGAGAAATTGCTAAATATATAGAGACGAATGAAAATGAGAACACAACATACCAAAACCTATGGGATGCAGCAAAAGCAGTGCTAAGGGGGAAATTTATAGCACTAAACGCATATATTAAAAAGGAAGAAAGAGCCAAAATCAAAGAACTAATGGATCAACTGAAGAAGCTAGAAAATGAACCGCAAACCAATCCTAAACCAAGTACAAGAAAAAAATAACAAGGATTAAAGCAGAAATAAATGACATAGAGAACAAAAACACAATAGAGAGGATAAATATCACCAAAAGTTGGTTCTTTGAGAAGATCAACAAGATTGACAAGCCCCTAGCTAGACTGACAAAATCAAAAAGAGAGAAGACCCATATAAACAAAATAATAAATGAAAAAGGTGACATAACTGCAGATCCTGAAGAAATTAAAAAAATTATAAGAGGATACTATGAACAACTGTATGGCAACAAACTGGATAATGTAGAGGAAATGGACAATTTCCTGGAAACATATGAACAACCTAGACTGACCAGAGAAGAAATAGAAGACCTCAACCAACCCATCACAAGCAAAGAGATCCAATCAGTCATCAAAAATCTTCCCACAAATAAATGCCTAGGGCCAGATGGCTTCACAGGGGAATTCTACCAAACTTTCCAGAAAGAACTGACACCAATCTTACTCAAACTCTTTCAAAACATTGAAGAAAATGGAACACTACCTAACTCATTTTATGAAGCTAACATCAATCTAATACCAAAACCAGGCAAAGATGCTACAAAAAAGGAAAACTACCGGCCAATCTCCCTAATGAATATAGATGCAAAAATCCTCAACAAAATACTTGCAAATCGAATCCAAAGACACATTAAAAAAATCATACACCATGACCAAGTGGGGTTTATTCCAGGCATGCAAGGATGGTTCAACATAAGAAAATCAATCAATGTATTACAACACATTAACAAGTCAAAAGGGAAAAATCAATTGATCATCTCAATAGATGCTGAAAAAGCATTTGACAAAATCCAACATCCGTTTTTGATAAAAACACTTCAAAAGGTAGGAATTGAAGGAAACTTCCTCAACATGATAAAGAGCATATATGAAAAACCCACAGCCAGCATAGTACTCAATGGTGAGAGACTGAAAGCCTTCCCTCTAAGATCAGGAACAAGACAAGGATGCCCACTGTCACCACTGTTATTCAACATTGTGCTGGAAGTGCTAGCCAGGGCAATCCGGCAAGACAAAGAAATAAAAGGCATCCAAATTGGAAAAGAAGAAGTAAAACTGTCATTGTTTGCAGATGATATGATCTTATATCTAGAAAACCCTGAGAAATCGACGATACAGCTACTAGAGCTAATAAACAAATTTAGCAAAGTAGAGGGATACAAGGTTAATGCACACAAGTCAGTAATGTTTCTATATGCTAGAAATGAACAAACTGAAGAGACACTCAAGAAAAAGATACCATTTTCAATAGCAACTAAAAAAATCAAGTACCTAGGAATAAACTTAACCAAAGATGTAAAAGACCTATACAAAGAAAACTACATAACTCTACTAAAGAAATATAAGGGGACCTTAAAAGATGGAAAAATATTCCATGTTCATGGATAGGAAGGCTAAATGTCATTAAGATGTCAATTCTACCCAAACTCATCTACAGATTCAATGCAATCCCAATCAAAATTCCAACAACCTACTTTGCAGACTTGGAAAAGCTAGTTATCAAATTTATCTGGAAAGGGAAGATGCCTCGAATTGCTAAAGACACTCTAAAAAAGAAAAACGAAGTGGGAGGACTTATACTCCCTGACTTTGAAGCTTCTTATAAAGCCACAGTTGCCAAAACAGCATGGTACTGGCACAAAGATAGACATATAGATCAATGGAATCGAATTGAGAATTCGGAGATAGACCCTCAGATCTATGGCCGACTGATCTTTGATAAGGCCCCCAAAGTCACTGAACTGAGTCATAATGGTCTTTTCAACAAATGGGGCTGGGAGAGTTGGATATCCATATCCAAAAGAATGAAAGAGGACCCCTACCTCACCCCCTACACAAAAATTAACTCAAAATGGACCAAAGATCTCAATATAAAAGAAAGTACCATAAAACTCCTAGAAGATAATGTAGGAAAACATCTTCAAGACCTTGTATTAGGCGGCCACTTCCTAGACTTTACACCCAAAGCACAAGCAACAAAAGAAAAAATAGATAAATGGGAACTCCTCAAGCTTAGAAGTTTCTGCACCTCAAAGGAATTTCTCAAAAAGGTAAAGAGGCAGCCAACTCAATGGGAAAAAATTTTTGGAAACCATGTATCTGACAAAAGACTGATATCTTGCATATATAAAGAAATGCTACAACTCAATGACAATAGTACAGTCAGCCCAATTATAAAATGGGCAAAAGATATGAAAAGACAGTTCTCTGAAGAGGAAATACAAATGGCCAAGAAACACATGAAAAAATGTTCAGCTTCACTAGCTATTAGAGAGATGCAAATTAAGACCACAATGAGATACCATCTAACACCGGTTAGAATGGCTGCCATTAAACAAACAGGAAACTACAAATGCTGGAGGGGATGTGGAGAAATTGGAACTCTTATTCATTGTTGGTGGGACTGTATAATGGTTCAGCCACTCTGGAAGTCAGTCTGGCAGTTCCTTAGAAAACTAGATACAGAGCTACCATTCGATCCAGCGATTGCACTTCTCAGTATATACCCGGAAGATCGGAAAGCAGTGACACAAACAGATATCTGCACGCCAATGTTCATAGCAGCATTATTCACAATTGCCAAGAGATGGAAACAACCCAAATGTCCTTCAACAGATGAGTGGATAAATAAAATGTGGTATATACACACGATGGAATACTACGCGGCAGTAAGAAGGAACGATCTCGTGAAACATATGACAACATGGATGAACCTTGAAGACATAATGCTGAGCGAAATAAGCCAGGCACAAAAGGAGAAATATTATATGCTACCACTAACGTGAACTTTGAAAAATGTAAAACAAATGGTTTATAATGTAGAATGTAGGGGAACTAGCAATAGAGAGCAATTAAGGAAGGGGGAACAATAATCCAAGAAGAACAGATAAGCTATTTAATGTTCTGGGGATGCCCAGGAATGACTATGGTCTGTTAATTTCTGATGGATATAGTAGGAGCAAGTTCACAGAAATGTTGATATATTAGGTAACTTTCTTGGGGTAAAGTAGGAACATGTTGGAATTTAAGCAGTTATCTTAGGTTAGTTGTCTTTTTCTTACTCCCTTGTTATGGTCTCTTTGAAATGTTCTTTTATTGTATGTTTGTTTTCTTTTTAACTTTCTTTTTCATACAGTTGATTTAAAAAAGAAGGGAAAGTTAAAAAAAAAAAAAAAGAAGAAGAAGAAAAACAAGGAAAAAAAAAAGATGCCCCCTTGAGGAGCCTGTGGAGAATGCAGGGGTATTCGCCTACCCCACCTCCATGGTTGCTAACATGACCACAGACATAGGGGACTGGTGGTTTGATGGGTTGAGCCCTCTACCACAGGTTTTACCCTTGGGAAGACGGTTGCTGCAAAGGAGAGGCTAGGCCTCCCTATGGTTGTGCCTAAGAGCCTCCTCCCGAATGCCTCTTTGTTGCTCAGATGTGGCCCTGTCTCTCTAGCTAAGCCAACTTGAAAGGTGAAATCACTGCCCTCCCCCCTACGTGGGATCAGACACCCAGGGGAGTGAATCTCCCTGGCAACGTGGAATACGACTCCCGGGGAGGAATGTAGACCTGGCATTGTGGGACGGAGAACATCTTCTTGACCAAAAGGGGGATGTGAAAGGAAATGAAATAAGCTTCAGTGGCAGAGAGATTCCAAAAGGAGCCGAGAGGTCACTCTGGTGGGCACTCTTATGCACACTTTAGACAACCCTTTTTAGGTTCTAAAGAATTGGGGTAGCTGGTGGTGGATACCTGAAACTATCAAACTACAACCCAGAACCCATGAATCTCGAAGACAGTTGTATAAAAATGTAGCTTATGAGGGGTGACAATGGGATTGGGAAAGCCATAAGGACCACACTCCACTTTGTCTAGTTTATGGATGGATGAGTAGAAAAATAGGGGAAGGAAACAAACAGACAAAGGTACCCAGTGTTCTTTTTTACTTCAATTGCTCTTTTTCACTCTAATTATTATTCTTGTTATTTTTGTGTGTGTGCTAATGAAGGTGTCAGGGATTAATCTGGGTGATGAATGTACCACTATGTAATGGTACTGTAAACAATCGAAAGTACAATTTGTTTTGTGTGACTGCGTGGTGTGTGAATATATCTCAATAAAATGAAGATTAAAAAAAAAAAAAGAAAAGGGAGGGGTAAGGGGCATGGGATGCTTGGGGTCTTCTTTTCTCTTTTTATTTCTTTTTCTATAGTAATGCAAACGGTTCTAAAAATGATCCTGGTGATGAATATACAAATATGTGATGATACTGTGAACCACAGATTGTATACTTTGGATGGACTGTATGGTGTGTGAATATATCGCAATAAAATTATGTTAAAAAAAGAGAAAAAAATAGAATGACACAAGTTCTTCATGCTGCAGGTACCTCCAATACAAGGATTACATTCAGGTAATAAAATAGGGAGTGTACTCAATAGTTAATGTTGGAAAGGTACTTTCTAATGTAGTGGAGTATAAAATATCTTGAAGTATTTAGGTCAGGAATGGAGGCTATGATACTATCAAAATTACCTGTTCTCAAAAGATCCCTTGCCCAAGTAAGACACACCCTTTGATTTATCACTTGATTTCTTTAGATGTCTTCATTTTTTACTACACAATAGAAATTAGCCTACTTTTAAAAGCAAGAAATAAACATGTGAAAGTTATAGCTGCCTGTGTTCATCTGTATTGCTAGAAGTCTGTAAAGATTAAGTTGACACATAACAAGTATGAGAAAATGGGTGAACGGTTTAAACAAGACTTTTTTAAACCAAGTTTCCAGGAAAGTTCTATTCAATTTTATTTTTCAGTCCCCCCCCCCCCCCAGTTTCTTTTCTGAAATGAGCTGCTGCTTTCCATATGTATTTAACTGCAGAGGCCACTAAGTCCTGAGAAAAAAGAAACTTATGTCTTACTTAATATACATTTAAACCACAGGGTGTAGTGGTCATAAGCATGGGCTGTTTGAATCCTGACACTGGCTGTGTTAGATCAATTTGGTCAATTACTTAACCTCATAATCCTCACTTTTGTCATCTGTGCATCTACAAGGAACTATAACTATAGAACTTTTATAAGGATTAAATAAAATAATCCATGTAAAGTGCTTAGCAGAGAATCCAGTATATAGAAGTTCTATAAATATTAATGATTATGATGACTTCAGTTTTCAAATCTTTTATACCATGTATCAAAAAGAAAACTGAAATTTAATTAAATTTAATTAATTTACTAATTAAACTGGTAAAAAGAAGTTAAAATATTTAAATGTATATTTGAATAGCAAATCATGTTTTCAAATGAAATAAACAAATATTGGATGTAATATCCAATTATACCTAATATATCCTGTTCTGAGAGACTTCACATCTATAAATAATGCCAAAGAGAATTATTCTTAATATTTTCATTTATAGTAGAAACCTACTAGTTTGTCTTCTAAACAGCCTCCCCTCTCTTCAGAACTCCCCTCTCTTCAGAAAAGTTCTCCCCCTGCTCCCTCCACCCATATAGCTCCTTTGGGAGGTGTCCCTAATGTTGGTTACAGTTGATTGGTCAAGTGGTGGGCACAAGTGAAGTTCTGGATGTGGCAACAAGTCAAGCCTCTCTCTCTAATGTTTGACACTGTAAGAGACAAGGCTCCTCATTTGTTTGCAGCCTAATTTCCCATTCTGAGAACAAAGAGATAAAGGACTGAAGCCAAAGCACAGAAAGAAATAGAGACTAGAGTTGAAGAGAGTCCTGATGATGGCTTCTAGGTGGTGGAAGCACAGCTGCATCACTGACCTGCCTGTAGTCTCAATGTTTATTCAATTCAACTTCCTGCATTCTCAATGTTCACTTCTTTCATAAGAAACCTTATAATAAATTTTCCTTTTTGGTTAATCTAGTTTGAGCTGGGGGTCTCTGTCAGTGCAAAAAGAATCTTGATATATCATTTTTCCCCAATTTATTTTTTAAAGAAACAGGTTTTATTTACTCCTCTATGGCTTCAAAATTTTCAGCAATTTGAACTAGCAGTGAACAAAATAACTCAAGTTTTTGAGTGCTATTACTAATGTCTAACACATCAGAAATATGGTTCTATTTAAATATAAATTGAAATTAATTGTACATTTTGGATGATTGTATGGTGTGTGAATAAATCTTAGTAAAAAAATCAAATATATATATATATAAATTGAAAATTTTCTTAAGGCCAAGAGATAATCTTCAGTGAACTGCTTGAATTTCCCATAAAAATATAAAACAGACAACATGTTGACAACACGGTTTCAGACTATTCATTAGGTAAAAATCTTCCCACAAGACTGTTGTTACATTGATGCTTTCTATTAGAGTTCAGCAACCTAATAACGAAAGCCATTACAGTAGCATTTCACATTTTTTGACCATTTACTATGTGACTGGCTCTAAGCTACATATTTTACATGCGTTAGTTTAATTAGACTTCCCCAAAATTCTTTGAGGTAGTTATTTTTATCCTCATGATAAGCTTCCCCTGGTATCTAAATTTTAGAACATTAGTTTCCTCTTAACCAAGCAGAAAAAAATTTGTTTTTCATTTGGTGAAATAGTGGGCTCTTATCTACTGTTGAGATATTCTCAGTTGATACATGCTAACATTTTTAAGAGCTGTCAGTGAAGCTAAGTAAATAAATAATAGCTGTTCCAATTAAAGTTTAATTTAGGTATATGCCAAAACTTATTAGGAATTTTTCATGATTTCCTACATGCTTACAAGTTGAATCTTAAAATACAAGCCTTCAAAAACAACTTGATTTTTTGTGTGTTTTTGAGAAGTTGTGGATTTACATTCGGTAAATGTTTCAATCATGCATAAAGGACAGAGTTCCTGTATACCACCCCATTATTAACACCTTACATTACTGTGGAATTTGTTACAATTTATGAAAGAAAATGTTTTGTACTATTGTACTACTAACTATAGTCCATGATTCACCTTAGGGTTCACTGTGGGTTTTTGTTTGTTTGCTTTTATTACAGAAGTTGTGGGTTTTACAGAACAGTCATGCATTAGATATAGGATTCCCATATACCATCCTATTATTAACACCTTGCATATGTGTGGAACATTTGCTACCATTGATGACAGCATATTTTAAAAATTGTACTACTAACTACAGTCCATCTTTTAACTTAGGGTCCACTATTTGTGTAGTGCAGTCCCATGATTGTTTTTTAAAATTTTATTCTATTACCCTATATACAACCTAAAACAACTTGACTTTAAACAGAACATTTAACCCATTCAAAATCGTTTGTAAAGGAACTCAAGAAATTTATGAACTTTAAAATTTTGCTGAGGAAAAAGGATAAATACTTATCTACACATAATACTGTGTACAATTTTACCAATGAAAATAGTATTGATTTCATATGAAACATTCTTTTCACCTTTACAATTACCTAGTAAGAAGGTTCTCTACTTCTTGAACTTCTGATATGGTGTCTTCATTATCAGAAAGGAGACGAGCTTCAAATTTTCTATCTTGGAAATCATACAGCATCACAATAATAAGACTGTTCAAATGATCTGGCTACCAAGGGGAAACACACACAAAGAAAAGTATACAAAACAACATCTAATAGTGAAGTTTTCTATTCCATTATTTTTCATAAGGGGGTAGGGTTGAGACTATTTTTCCATAATTTGGATAGATTTAGGCATAGGAAAGGTCTTCAAAATAAGAAAAAAAAAACAGTAAGAAATAAACCTTTCAAAAAAGGTTTTAGTATGTCCATCAAAATGAAAAGACAAGGGTATTAAAAATATTAGAAGTAGGAAAGAATTAAACATATATTTTGAAGAAGTTTCAGCATTAAGCAAACCATTATTTAATTCCAAACGCTTTTTAATACTTTCTAAATAACTATCATGAGACAAGCTAATTATATAAAAAATGTCTACTTACTATTGTGGTACTTGGAAAGATATAGCTGTCTATTAACATAGTTTCCAAAATATTTTGATCTGCAAGACAAGGGAAATGTCTATTACCAAAAATACCAAAGATGAAAATGAAAATTTTGGAATCAAAATATGCTTTAAACAATGCCACAAAACATATTCATTTTCATATTAAAATGAAAATTCTTTTAATATGAAAATAACTAAATCATTCCCAAGTCTTGAAAAAGACTTGAATTACAGTGATATGATGGAATATTTATAATCTTTATGAATCCTGTACCTTCATGACCCATACTCCACTTGGAATCATAACCAAGAAGCATCTTCTGAATAGTGAAAAGTAGTAATGAAGGAACTCCAGCCTGTAATTTATGTCCTTTGAAAAACATGAAAAAGGATCTAATTTATAATACTAAGTTATTCTGCTCTTATCCTTTTTCTTGTCCTCCCCATTTCTCTCATACCCCTGAATGCTCCAGAGTTTCCCATGTGCCAAAATACCTCCTAAACACTTGTTCATAGGTTTTTATCTCACATTCTGTCCACCCCTTCTCTGAAAGCTATCAGTCTATGTCACTAAATCTTTGCCTTCCTCCTCCCTTTCTAGTGTTTTGCCACCCATTCTCCAATTCTGCCTCACAGAAGTCCAACAAATTATTTTGCAAAAACAGATTCTTTTAGCTGGTTGGAGGGCATAGGAAGTGAGAAAGGAAGAGGCTGTAGACTTTTTCTTTTAACCTAGTCACATACTAGAGTAAAGACAGTTGCATTTTTATGTAAGGAATCAGTTCTTAAAGACTTTGGATATGTCAAAAATGGTGTGTCGGAGGCGGGGCAAGATGGCAGACTGGTGAGCTGTATGTTTTAGTTACTCCTCCAGGAAAGTAGGTAAAAAGCCAGGAACTGCGTGGACTGGACACCACAGAGCAATCTGTCTTTGGGCATACTTCATACAACACTCATGAAAACGTGGAACTGCTGAGATCAGCGAAATCTGTAAGTTTTTGCGGCCAGGGGACCCGCGCCCCTCCCTGCCAGGCTCAGTCCCGGGGGAGGAGGGACTGTCAGCTCCAGGAAGGAGAAGGGAGAATTGCAGTGGCTGCTCTTATCGGAAACTCATTCTACTGATTCAAACTCCAACCATAGATAGACTGAGGCCAGACACCAGAGACTCTGAGAGCAGCCAGCCCAGCAGAGAGGAGACGGGCATAGAAGGAAAACAACACGAGAAGCTCCAAAGTAAAAGCAGAGGATTTTTGGAGTTCTGGTGAACACAGAAAGGGGAAGGGCGGAGATCAGGCCTTGAGGCGCATATGCAAATCCCGAAGCAAGGCTGATCTCTCTGCCCTGTGCACCTTTCCTTAATGGCCCTGGTTGCTTTGTCTATTAGCATTTCAATAACCCATTAGATCTCTGAGGAGGGCCGGTTTTGTTTTTTTTTTTTTTTTTTTTTTAAATCCTTTTTGCTTTTTCTAAAACAATTACTCTAAGAAGCTCAATACAGAAAGCTTCAAAGAATTGAAATTTGGGCACGTCAAGTCAAGAGCAGAACTAAGAGAGCTCTGAGACAAAAGGCAATAATCCAGTGGCTGAGAAAATTCACTAAACAACACAACTTCCCAAGAAAAGGGGGGTGTCCGCTCACAGCCACCATCCTGGTGGACAGGAAACACTCCTGCCCATCGCCAGCCCCATAGCCCAGAGCTGCCCCAGACAACCCAGTGTGACGGAAGTGCTTCAAATAACAGGCACACACCACAAAACTGGGCGTGGACATTAGCCTTCCCTGCAACCTCAGCTGAATGTCCCAGAGCTGGGAAGGGGGAGCAGTGTGAATTAACAGAGCCCCATTCAGCCATCATTTGAGCAGACTGGGAGCCTCCCAACACAGCCCAGCAGCCCAGAACTGCCTGGGGGGACGGCACTCACCTGTGACATAGCACAGTCATCCCTCAACAGAGGACCCGGGGTGCACAGCCTGGAAGAGGGGCCCACTTGCAAGTCTCAGGAGCCATACGCCAATACCAAAGACTTGTGGGTCAGTGGCAGAGACAAACTGTGGCAGGACTGAACTGAAGGATTAGACTATTGCAGTAGCTTTAAAACTCTAGGATCATCAGGGAGATTTGATTGTTAGGGCCACCCCCCCTCCCCGACTGCCCAGAAACACGCCCCACATACAGGGCAGGCAACACCAACTACACACGCAAGCTTGGGACACCAATTGGGCCCCACAAGACTCACTCCCCCACTCACCAAAAAGGCTAAGCAGGGGAGATCTGGCTTGTGGAGAACAGGTGGCTCGTGGACGCCACCTGCTGGTTAGTTAGAGAAAGTGTACTCCACGAAGCTGTAGATCTGATAAATTAGAGATAAGGACTTCAACTGGTCTACAAACCCTAAAAGAACCCTATCAAGGTCAGCAAATGCCACGAGGCCAAAAACAACAGAAAATTATAAAGCATATGAAAAAACCAGACGATATGGATAACCCAAGCCCAAGCACCCAAATCAAAAGACCAGAAGAGACACACCTAGAGCAGCTACTCAAAGAACTAAAGATGAACAATGAGACCCTAGTACGGGATATGAAGGAAATCAAGAAGACCCTAGAAGAGCATAAAGAAGACATTGCAAGACTAAATAAAAAAATGGATGATCTTATGGAAATTAAAGAAACTGTTGACCAAATTAAAAAGATTCTGGACACTCATAGTACAAGACTAGAGGAAGTTGAACAACGAATCAGTGACCTGGAAGATGACAGAATGGAAAATGAAAGCATAAAAGAAAGAATGGGGAAAAAAATTGAAAAACTCGAAATGGACCTCAGGGATATGATAGATAATATGAAACGTCCGAATATAAGACTCATTGGTGTCCCAGAAGGGGAAGAAAAGGGTAAAGGTCTAGGAAGAGTATTCAAAGAAATTGTTGGGGAAAACTTCCCAAATCTTCTAAACAACATAAATACACAAATCATAAATGCTCAGCGAACTCCAAATAGAATAAATCCAAAAAAACCCACTCCGAGACATATACTGATCACACTGTCAAACATAGAAGAGAAGGAGCAAGTTCTGAAAGCAGCAAGAGAAAAGCAATTCACCACATACAAAGGAAACAGCATAAGACTAAGTAGTGACTACTCAGCAGCCACCATGGAGGCGAGAAGGCAGTGGCATGATATATTTAAAATTCTGAGTGAGAGGAATTTCCAGCCAAGAATACTTTATCCAGCAAAGCTCTCCTTCAAATTTGAGGGAGAGCTTAAATTTTTCACAGACAAAGAAATGCTGAGAGAATTTGCTAACAAGAGACCTGCCCTACTGGAGATACTAAAGGGAGCCCTACAGACAGAGAAACAAAGACAGGACAGAGAGACTTGGAGAAAGGTTCAGTACTAAAGAGATTCGGTATGGGTACAATAAAGGATATTAATAGAGAGAGGGAAAAATATGGCAAACATAATCCAAAGGATAAGATGGCCGATTCAAGAAATGCCTTCACGGTTTTAACGTTGAATGTAAATGGATTAAACTCCCCAATTAAAAGATATAGATTCGCAGAATGGATCAAAAAAAATGAACCATCAATATGTTGCATACAAGAGACTCATCTTAGACACAGGGACA
The DNA here is from genome assembly GCF_015220235.1 of Choloepus didactylus. Lineage (NCBI taxonomy): Eukaryota > Metazoa > Chordata > Mammalia > Pilosa > Megalonychidae > Choloepus > Choloepus didactylus. Next base: position 43,899,057 of record NC_051309.1, on the reverse strand, counting down.
CAAAGAAACTGAAAGTGAAAGGATGGAAAAAAATATTTCATGCAAGCTACAGCCAAAAGAAAGCAGGTTGTAGCAATATTAATCTCAGATAAAATAGACTTCAAATGCAGGGATGTTTTGAGAGACAAAGAAGGCCACTACATACTAATAAAAGGGGCAATTCAGCAAGAAGAAATAACAATCGTAAATGTCTATGCACCCAATCAAGGTGCCACAAAATACATGAGAGAAACATTGGCAAAACTAAAGGAAGCAATTGATGTTTCCACAATAATTGTGGGAGACTTCAACACATCACTCTCTCCTATAGATAGATCAACCAGACAGAAGACCAATAAGGAAATTGAAAACCTAAACAATCTGATAAATGAATTAGATTTAACAGACATCTACAGGACATTACATCCCAAATCACCAGGATACACATACTTTTCTAGTGCTCACGGAACTTTCTCCAGAATAGATCATATGCTGGGACATAAAACAAGCCTCAATAAATTTAAAAAGATTGAAATTATTCAAAGCACATTCTCTGACCACAATGGAATACAATTAGAAGTCAATAACCATCAGAGACTTAGAAAATTCACAAATACCTGGAGGTTAAACAACACACTCCTAAACAATCAGTGGGTTAAAGAAGAAATAGCAAGAGAAATTGCTAAATATATAGAGACGAATGAAAATGAGAACACAACATACCAAAACCTATGGGATGCAGCAAAAGCAGTGCTAAGGGGGAAATTTATAGCACTAAACGCATATATTAAAAAGGAAGAAACAGCCAAAATCAAAGAACTAATGGATCAACTGAAGAAGCTAGAAAATGAACAGCAAACCAATCCTAAACCAAGTACAAGAAAAGAAATAACAAGGATTAAAGCAGAAATAAATGACATAGAGAACAAAAAAACAATAGAAAGGATAAATATCACCAAAAGTTGGTTCTTTGAGAAGATCAACAAGATTGACAAGCCCCTAGCTAGACTGACAAAATCAAAAAGAGAGAAGACCCATATAAACAAAATAATGAATGAAAAAGGTGACATAACTGCAGATCCTGAAGAAATTAAAAAAATTATAAGAGGATATTATGAACAACTGTATGGCAACAAACTGGATAATGTAGAAGAAATGGACAATTTCCTGGAAACATATGAACAACCTAGACTGACCAGAGAAGAAACAGAAGACCTCAACCAACCCATCACAAGCAAAGAGATCCAATCAGTCATCAAAAATCTTCCCACAAATAAATGCCCAGGGCCAGATGGCTTCACAGGGGAATTCTACCAAACTTTCCAGAAAGAACTGACACCAATCTTACTCAAACTCTTTCAAAACATTGAAAAAAATGGAACACTACCTAACTCATTTTATGAAGCTAACATCAATCTAATACCAAAACCAGGCAAAGATGCTACAAAAAAGGAAAACTACCGGCCAATCTCCCTAATGAATATAGATGCAAAAATCCTCAACAAAATACTTGCAAATCGAATCCAAAGACACATTAAAAAAATCATACACCATGACCAAGTGGGGTTCATTCCAGGCATGCAAGGCTGGTTCAACATAAGAAAAACAATCAATGTATTACAACACATTAAAAACTCGAAAGGGAAAAATCAATTGATCATCTCAATAGATGCTGAAAAAGCATTTGACAAAATCCAACATCCCTTTTTGATAAAAACACTTCAAAAGGTAGGAATTGAAGGAAACTTCCTCAACATGATAAAGAGCATATATGAAAAACCCACAGCCAGCATAGTACTCAATGGTGAGAGACTGAAAGCCTTCCCTCTAAGATCAGGAACAAGACAAGGATGCCCGCTGTCACCACTGTTATTCAACATTGTGCTGGAAGTGCTAGCCAGGGCAATCCGGCAAGACAAAGAAATAAAAGGCATCCAAATTGGAAAAGAAGAAGTAAAACTGTCATTGTTTGCAGATGATATGATCTTATATCTAGAAAACCCTGAGAAATCAACGATACACCTACTAGAGCTAATAAACAAATTTAGCAAAGTAGCGGGATACAAGATTAATGCACATAAGTCAGTAATGTTTCTATATGCTAGAAATGAACAAACTGAAGAGACACTCAAGAAAAAGATACCATTTTCAATAGCAACTAAAAAAATCAAGTACCTAGGAATAAACTTAACCAAAGATGTAAAAGACCTATACAAAGAAAACTACATAACTCTACTAAAAGAAATAGAAGGGGACCTTAAAAGATGGAAAAATATTCCATGTTCATGGATAGGAAGGCTAAATGTCATTAAGATGTCAATTCTACCCAAACTCATCTACAGATTCAATGCAATCCCAATCAAAATTCCAACAACCTACTTTGCAGACTTGGAAAAGCTAGTTATCAAATTTATTTGGAAAGGGAAGATGCCTCGAATTGCTAAAGACACTCTAAAAAAGAAAAACGAAGTGGGAGGACTTACACTCCCTGACTTTGAAGCTTATTATAAAGCCACAGTGGCCAAAACAGCATGGTACTGGCACAAAGATAGACATGCAGATCAATGGAATCGAATTGAGAATTCAGAGATAGACCCTCAGATCTATGGCCGACTGATCTTTGATAAGGCCCCCAAAGTCACCGAACTGAGCCATAATGGTCTTTTCAACAAATGGGGCTGGGAGAGTTGGATATCCATATCCAAAAGAATGAAAGAGGACCCCTACCTCACCCCCTACACAAAAATTAACTCAAAATGGACCAAAGATCTCAATATAAAAGAAAGTACCATAAAACTCCTAGAAGATAATGTAGGAAAACATCTTCAAGACCTTGTATTAGGAGGCCACTTCCTAGACTTTACACCCAAAGCACAAGCAACAAAAGAGAAAATAGATAAATGGGAACTCCTCAAGCTTAGAAGTTTCTGCACCTCAAGGAATTTCTCAAAAAGGTAAAGAGGCAGCCAACTCAATGGGAAAAAATTTTTGGAAACCATGTATCTGACAAAAGACTGATATCTTGCATATACAAAGAAATCCTACAACTCAATGACAATAGTACAGACAGCCCAATTATAAAATGGGCAAAAGATATGAAAAGACAGTTCTCTGAAGAGGAAATACAAATGGCCAAGAAACACATGAAAAAATGTTCAGCTTCACTAGCTATTAGAGAGATGCAAATTAAGACCACAATGAGATACCATCTAACACCGGTTAGAATGGCTGCCATTAAACAAACAGGAAACTACAAATGCTGGAGGGGATGTGGAGAAATTGGAACTCTTATTCATTGTTGGTGGGACTGTATAATGGTTCAGCCACTCTGGAAGTCAGTCTGGCAGTTCCTTAGAAAACTAGATATAGAGCTACCATTCGATCCAGCGATTGCACTCCTCGGTATATACCCGGAAGATCGGAAAGCAGTGACACGAACAGATATCTGCACGCCAATGTTCATAGCAGCATTATTCACAATTGCCAAGAGATGGAAACAACCCAAATGTCCTTCAACAGATGAGTGGATAAATAAAATGTGGTATATACACACGATGGAATACTACGCGGCAGTAAGAAGGAACGATCTCGTGAAACATATGACAACATGGATGAACCTTGAAGACATAATGCTGAGCGAAATAAGCCAGGCACAAAAAGAGAAATATTATATGCTACCACTAATGTGAACTTTGAAAAATGTAAAACAAATGGTTTATAATGTAGAATGTAGGGGAACTAGCAGTAGAGAGCAATTAAGGAAGGGGGAACAATAATCCAAGAAGAACAGATAAGCTATTTAACGTTCTGGGGATGCCCAGAAATGACTATGGTCTGTTAATTTCTGATGGATGTAGTAGGAACAAGTTCACTGAAATGTTGCTATATTATGTAACTTTCTTGGGGTAAAGTAGGAACATGTTGGAAGTTAAGCAGTTATCTTAGGTTAGTTGTCTTTTTCTTACTCCCTTGCTATGGTCTCTTTGAAATGTTCTTTTATTGTATGTTTGTTTTCTTTTTAACTTTTTTTTTCATACAGGTGATTTGAAAAAAGAAGGGAAAGTTAAAAAAAAAGAAAAAAGAAAAAAGAAAAAAAGACAAACAAGGGGAAAAAAAAAAAAAAAAGATGTAGTGCCCCCTTGAGGAGCCTGTGGAGAATGCAGGGGTATTCGCCTACCCCACCTCCATGGTTGCTAACATGACCACAGACATAGGGGACTGGTGGTTTGATGGGTTGAGCCCTCTACCATAAGTTTTACCCTTGGGAAGACGGTTGCTGCAAAGGAGAGGCTAGGCCTCCCTGTATTTGTGCCTAAGAGTCTCCTCCTGAATGCCTCTTTGTTGCTCAGATGTGGCCCTCTCTCTCTGGCTAAGCCAACTTGAAAGGTGAAATCACTGCCCTCCCCCCTACGTGGGATCAGACACCCAGGGAAGTGAATCTCCCTGGCAACGTGGAATATGACTCCCGGGGAGGAATGTAGACCCGGCATCGTGGGATGGAGAACATCTTCTTGACCAAAAGGGGGATGTGAAAGGAAATGAAATAAACTTCAGTGGCAGAGAGATTCCAAAACGAGCCGAGAGATCACTCTGGTGGGCACTCTTACGCACACTTTAGACAACCTTTTTTAGGTTCTAAAGAATTGGGGTAGCTGGTGGTGGATACCTGAAACTATTAAACTACAACCCAGAACCCATGAATCTCGAAGACAGTTGTATAAAAATGTAGCTTATGAGGGGTGACAGTGGGATTGGGAATGCCATAAGGACCAAACTCCACTTTGTCTAGTTTATGGATGGATGTGTAGAAACGTAGGGGAAGGAAACAAACAGACAAAGGTACCCAGTGTTCTTTTTTTACTTCAATTGCTCTTTTTCACTCTAATTATTATTCTTGTTATCTTTGTGTGTGTGCTAATGAAGGTGTCAGGGATTGATTTAGGTGATGAATGTACAACTATGTAATGGTACTGTAAACAATCGAAAGTACAATTTGTTTTGTATGACTGCGTGGTATGTGAATATATCTCAATAAAATGATGATTTAAAAAAAAAAAAAAATGGTGTGTCACCTTGGATGACAAATCTAAGGCTATGGATATATGACAGAAAAGACATAAACTGGCACACACAGGTATAAGAGTGATAAAACAAGGATGTCTGGTAGAGGCAACACCAAGAAAAGGTAAAAACAAAACAAAACAAAACAATTTTCAGAAGGAGGAAATCATTCTTAATTTTGCTAAATAATTACCTTATTTCTTCCTCTATCACCTCTTAAAATTAGTCTTTATCTCCTCAGTAAACACATGCTGAGATATATTTGAACTTACAACAATTCTACTTGTCTGGGAATGATAGTGCCCAGCACCAAGCCCCAGAAGATCTATAGGGATTGACCTCTGGCAGTTTGTTTACATTTTTGAATACTACCCCATTGGCTATGGGGGACTGGACCAAAGGAATGCACTTTATTCACACTGAGCCAATTTAGAATTGGGGTTTAGAAATAATAAATTAATTTTAGTGAAGAAACTAACATATAGCTGTAACACAATAAGCTCAGGAGCTGGGGTACAATAGTAGGACTTTTTCCACATAGACTAAAGAAGCAGATAAGGCAGATGTGCAGAGAAAAAGAGAATGAAGCAGAAGTGCAGAGAGAAGCAGAGATAAAGAGATAAGCAGAGAAAAAGAAAATCCTAACACCTTTCCAGTTGCTGATTTCATTCTGTTCCTGAGTCCTGGCTTAAGTTTCCTGAGATTTCTACTGTCTTTATTAGAAAAATTTCCCTTTTTGGTCAAGCTAACTGAAGATAGTTTCTATTACTTGCAAGCTAAAAAGCTTGATTAAAATATTCTGGCTTTAGTTTTATACATTTATTTTCTTAACAATGCTCTACTACTCTCTGCAATCCAGTCACTCAATACAGGAATTTATCCTAGAGCACATTACGATTTGGGTATAATATGAATTGGATATAGTGTGATGAATTTGGGAAAAACATTTGCATTATATGAACTTCTATTGATTTGGCTGGGGATACAAAAACTATCGCACTGACAACAACGCAACCAGATATGTGTCAAGGCAGGAGGTAGCATGGTGTGTATTATAGGGAGAGAGGATAATCTAGAGAATCAAGAATCCTTGCACAGTAATATCTTCTGGTTCCTTTGGCCCTGGTTTGTCTTATTTCTACTGACCTTGCTATCATTCTCAGCTGAAGTCTGCTGCTGCTGAAATCATATTCTGGTCTTTCTTACTTGATCAGTAGCTTTCCTTGGCTGACTCACCCTAGCCTCCACTCTCATTAGACCCTCTGATATTCAGTTAAGACTCCACGAAAGCCTCCTGAGTTCTGACTATGACAGACTGAAACTGAGAGAAACTTGAGAAAGCTAAAACTCAAAGTCTGTTCCATGGCGTATTGCTCTACCAAGTTTTCTGATGTATCTGCACCTATCCTGGATGTACAACCTGGAACACAGGTTACACGATACTGGTTTGGGGCAGTCAGTGAGGAAGTTCCCCAGAAATCCAGAGTAAATCAGGGCAAGATCCTAACTTATCTAAAGAGGCCACAAACACCTGATTGTTTTTGCTTTTCTCCATCCACAGTTTCACATGGCTAGGAAAGGATGGACTCTACTTTTATTTTCACCATGCCATAATCTTTGATCTACCATAGTCCTTTGGTCAAGTGGAAGGCATTGTGGAATATAAGTAGTTAAAGTTTGTACTCTAGAGTCAGACTACCTGAGTTTGAATTCTGGTTACTCCCCTTTCTAGCTCTATGGCATAAGGCAGGTCCTTAAAACTGTCTGTGCCTAAGTTTTCCCATCTGTAAAAATACAGGGTGCTAACAGTGCCCACCTCAAGGGTTGTTATGTAAAGTTCTTCTTAGAATAGTGATTGATACATATTAAGTGTTCAATAAATGTAACCTTTTATTTCTCAATTGTCTGAGTCCTCTAGGCTCAGCCATTGACAATTTAAATGAGAGCAAAAGGAATTCCACAAATCATCTCTTTTGTGGAAAGCCTGGCTTTCAAACCTATTGTATTACTGTAAGGTATTTTCAGCTCAGAAGTCTAGTTCTTTAAAATTGCTTTCCTCTATTATAAAATTCTAATCTCCCCCAAGCATATAGGTGTCTCAAACCAACTATGATAAAGTTCGAGTATTCAGCCATGCAAATTAATAATTTCCAAATTTGTGTAAATGGCTTCAGACTTTGCTTATCCAACAATGGCTGACAGTGGCAAGAATGTATAATGAGTGCTTATAGGAAAAAGTAGGCAAAGTGAGAACTAATCAAAAATTGGTTTTGTTCAGTGGCAGCTAAGTTTTAGAGCTACATGCTTATTGCTACTAAAAATTAAAGTATTAAGAATTGCTACAGGAAAAAAAATTCCCTCTTTTTTGACATTTACAAAATGTTACGGTAAATTTCCTCAAGTTCAAAAGTGAATGGTTTTCATGTGATCATTTCAGTCAATAAATGTGTGCCCTTTTCTCCTCAGGTTTCTGTGAGGTATATAATTTTTATACCTCAGTTTTCTTTGCTGGGACTACCTTCCTCTTCCATATCAACCATCCCTTCTTAGATTTCGTACTGATAAGCCAGTGTGGAGAGTCCCCATTGAACACCCAGGACTTCAATGAAACCTTACTAGGTTCCATGGCTTTAAATGTCACCTATATTGAGACAATTTCAAAATTATATCTTTAGTGCTGATCACTCTCCTGAAGTCAAGAATCCTATGTCAGACTACCTATTCAACTTTCTTTTAATTTTTATTATGGCAACATATGTACAACATAAAATTTCCCACTTTAATAACCACTTTCAAATACACAATTCAAAGGTATTAATCACATTCACAATGTTGTGCTACCATCACCACCATCCATTACCAAAGCTTTTCTATCACACCAAATAATCACTATCCATGAAGCAATAATTCCCCATTCTCCTTGTCTCACACTCACCCCTGGTAACCTGTAGTCTGTCTAACTTGTGTCTCTATGAATTTGGACATCTAATAGTCATCTCAAAATTAACATGGGCAAAACAGGAATTCTTGAGTTCATCTTCCCAAATCACTCCAAAACTATTCATCCCAAAGTCTTTACATTACAATTAAGATGCCGTCATCTACCTAGACATCATCTTTGATTCTTCTTTCCTCCCCTTCCCTGCACCCACATTGTATCTAATGCATCAAGTCCTATAACTCCAATTTGAAAACACAGGCTGAGTCTGACCAATTCCTTCCATTTCCATTACTACAGTATGAATCCAAGCCACTATCATCTGTCACCAGGTCTACTGTGATAGCCTCCTTATTAGTTTCTCTGCCTGTAACTCTTACCCTCCCACAATCCATTCCACATGGCAGGTAGAGTGATATTTTAAAAATGTAATTATACATCCTGATAGAGTATCTTATATCATGATAGAGTATCCTCCCACTATAAATAACTAGAAAACTGGACAAAATATATGAAGCAAAGGTTTTTGTACCTTGAACAAGAAGCAGCATAGAACCTTGATCCCTGAGAGAATGAAATAAATGAGATGAACCTTATGATAGCCCCTTTTAAAGTTATTTAAAAGTTATTTTAATATATATAATATTATATATAACATATATTATATAAGTTATTTAAACTTACAATAGTCCCATTTAAAGAACCTTTATGCCCAGAGGTACTTTCCAAAGTGCAGTGCAGGGAACGGGATTCTAAGCAGAAAAAAAGCAGACTTACTGAGTTAAGAAAACAAAGATCAGAGTTCTAGAAGGCTGAGAGGGCTGGAATTTATGAGGCAAGATACGGAAAATGAGGGAGCTAGGCTGAAAAAGAAAAAAATTCAAAAATCTGTACAGGGGATTCCTTGAGTCTATTACTGAATTCTAAGTTGCAGACACTTGAGGTAAAACTCCATGAGGGCTGGGCAAAGAAGCTAAACAGTTTCCAGGGCTTGCACAAGGCTAGATGATGATTTCATTCTGACAAGCCAGTGTGGAGAGTCCTCATTTAGGACTTAACTGAAACCCTACAGAGAGCATACATTAGCAGTGGGATTAAACTAGTCCTTGAGTAAAAGCTACTCTAGACTCACCCTAAAAAGCTTAAAATGCCCAAATGATCAGATTCCTGCTTACCACTTTATCATCACCTCCTATGACTCTCCCCTGGCTCACTAGATGCAGCCATATGACTGTCTCTCAGTTCTTTGAATGTGCCGAGCTCATTTCCACCTGGGCCACTTTGTCTGCTTTGTCATTACCATTCCCTCTGCCTTGAATGCGCTTCCCCCAGATCTTCACATAGCCAACTTCTTGTCATTTAGATCTTATATAAAATGCCATTTCATCAATGCCTTCCATAGTGAATTCTACCAAATATTTAAGTAAAAAAATAATAACAAGGTAACCATCACTCTTTAAGAGAACAGAGGAAGAAGGAACACTTCTCATTCATTTTATAAAGCCAGCATAACCCTGATACTAAAACCTGACAAGGACATTACAAGGAAAGAAAATTATAGACCAATACCCTGTGAACATAAACATAAAACAAAAATCCTAAGTAAACTATTAGAAAATCAAATTCAGCAATACATGAAAAAGATACTATATCTGACCAAATGTGGTTTATCCTAGGAATGCATGGTTGATTTAATATTCAGAAATCAATGTAATTTACCACAGTAATAGAATAAAGAAGAACAAAACACGAGATCATCAGATGCAAAAACAGCACTTGACAAAGTTAAACATCCATTCACAGTGGTTAAAAACAAAACAAAACAACCCTCTCAGCAAACCAGGAACAGGAGGGAATATCTTCAACCTGATAAAAAGCAAGAATGAAAAACCTATAGCCAATTTCATATTTAATATTGGGAATAAGGCAAGGATGTTCATTCTCACCACTTCTAGTCAACAAGAAAAGCTCATCAAATAACATCTCCAGGTGGGACAGAAAGGCTGCAAAAAATGTCCCAGATGGGATGTTCTCACTATTTCCACTTCCACTGATTATATTCTATGCCCCTTATTCTTTAGATTGACTGTGAACAAGGTAAAACTAGAAAATCTGTTTTACTTTCTCCCCTTAGCACAACACAGAAAGGGTAGAATTATTTTTTGCAAGATACTTCAGGCAAAAAAGAAAACATGGGTGAAAAAATAGACAAGTACACAACATCACACTATCTAATCTCATGGTAACTAGGTCTAGCCATAGACCAACTGGTATAATTTGAAAGTAAAGGCATTGATTTCTTCTCTCCCCAAACCATACTTGTCACAGCTATGTGTCCCCTCCTAGTACATTAGTTTTCTATTGCTGTCGTAACAGACCACCACAAACTTATTTGCTCAAAGCAACACAAATTTGTTATCTCACAACTCTGTAGGTCAGAAGTCTGGATGGGCTCAGCTGATTCCTCTGCTCCAGGTCTCATAAGGATGAAATCAAAGTGTCAGCCAGCCTGGGCTCCTATCTGGAATCCACTTCCAAGCTCATTCATGTTATTGGCAAAATTCAGTTCCTGGTAGCTCTAGGGCTGCAGTCTACTTTTCTGGCTGGCTGTTAACCAGGAGCTTCTCTCAGCTCCTTAAGGCAGCCTGCATTCCTCCTCACATCGCTTCTTCTACCTTCAAACGAGTAGGAGCACATCGATTCCTTTTCAGGCTTCAACTTTCTCTGACTTTCTACTATGTCTCTCCTACTTCCAACCAGAAAAAGCTGTCTGCTTATAAGGGCTCGTGTGATTAGATTGGGCCCACCTGCTTAATCTAGTATTTTATCTGATTTTAAGGTAGCTGATTAGTAATCTTAACTACATCTGCAAAATCCCTTTGCCATGTAATGTAATGTATTCACAAATCCCAGGGTTTAGGGTGTGGACATCCTTCCTATCACACCTGGCAATGACCAAATTGTTTTCTATACTAACTCTAATTGTTGAGAAAGGAACTGAAACAGTACAAATCAGGCCCAAATCCTTTGTCAACTATTGAGAGTTTCCAAAATCTGGAGATGATTTCTAGCTCATTTGCCAATCAAATGAACCTAGTGTGGGACTGAAACTGTGGCAGGTGTTGCATTATTTTGTTTAAACTTACAACAAGCCCATGAGGTGTGAATAGCTCTGTTTTACAATAGAAGAAACAGATAAGGGAATTACATAACTTGCCAAAATTCACACAACTAGTAGGTAGAAGAAAATGGCCCTGAACTCCTGTGCTTCTTTCTACCACACCATGGCTATGAATGACATGGACTGAACTCAGTAAATGCCCATTCCTTTTTTCTTCCTTTCAGGTTGTCTGTTTTCTTTCTGAGAGAAGAGATTAGCGAAAGCCTAACCAATATCATCCTCTAACATTACATTATCTTAAAGAAATACATGCTATTGAGGAGTCCTATTCTCTCAGAAAATTCCTCCAGGTTCTCTAAAAGCCTCAAATCAAATAATTAATAAAAATATTGAGGAATGCTATGCCAAAGACCCCATCTCACATTTTTCCATCATTAACTTCCTTAACGCAGTCTGATTGAAATTCTTGATTCTAAGCTGATTATTGTACATATATATTTATATGTAGAACAAGAGGGGTTTAAACATGTTTTCCAAAGGGGTACATAATGGGCTTCAAAGATAATGGCAATGTTCTGTTTCTTAAACTGAGTGGGTTACCTAATGCTGCATTAAAAATTAACCCAAGGCTTAGAAAAGCAAAACAAAAAGTTTATTATTTCAAGTTTCTGTGGATCAAGAATTTGGAAGCAGCTCAGATGGATGGTTGTGGCTCAGAGTCTCTCAAGAAGTTGTAGCTCTTTGCCAGGGATTTAGTCAACTGAAGACTTGACAGGGCTGGAGGATTAGATTCTAAGTTCACTGGTATGGCTGTTGGCAGGAGGCCTCAACTCCTTGCCACACAGGCCTCCCTGCGGGACTGCTCAGCATGGTGCCTCCCCCAGGGCAAGTGATCCAAGAGAGAGAGCAAGGCAGAAGCCACAATGGCTTTTACAACCTAGCCTTGGAAGTGACACAACATAATTTCTACCATGCTTATTGGTCACACAAAAAACCCTGGTATGATGTGTGAGGTGACTACCTAAAGGTGTGAATACCAGAAGGCAGGGATCATTGGGAGACAATTTAGAGGCTGGCTACTAAAGTTTGCTTTCTGGCCCCCAGTGATTCACATCCTTCTCACATTCAAAATACGTTCACACCTTTCCAAGACCCCCCCACACACACACAAGTCCATCCCATTTTAACATCAGATGTTATCCCATAATAACATCCAGATTCTCATCACTTAGATCAGATCCTCAAGTCTTAAGTACAGCTCCTCTCAATATAAAGACCTATGAACTAAAAGGACAAGTTATCTACCTTCCCTCCCTCACACCCAACATATGATAATGTGACAAGCATAGGATAATCACTATAGACATTCCCGTTCAAAAAGGGGGCTAATGAGAGGCATAAGGAGTCAGTCACTGGTTCCCAGCAATTCTGAAATCCAGATGGGCAAATGTTGGAAGTTTCTTGATTAGAATTCAGTCCTGCTTCTCCCTAAGAATAATTTTCCATGGCTCTTGGCCCCACTCTCTCATTCTTGGCTCCACCCTGAGTCATCCTTCCTCTTCTATGAAAGTTAGCACTTGTTTGCAGCTGTGTAGTTTTCTCCACCTCCATCCTGTCTACTAAAATTGGAGGCCCATAGGTCCCTTTTCACTTTGTTCTCTCTGTCCTTTTTAGTCCAAGGTGGCAATGTTTCTATAAATCCTCTTTTAAAACTTTATGGGTCTCCTGTGAACCACACCTGCAAATATTTGAGATAAGTCCTTCTCTTCCTTGGGCTTCTGCTGAGGGACAATGCCTGTAAGCGTCTTAAAAGCCCTATTTTTGATTGAGATCTATGAGGTGTGCCCTTAAAATCTTTTGTCTGATTGAATAGCATGTTGAGGCACCACCTTTTTATCTTTCTGAGGTCTTACCAAAGGATTTTAGAGTCACAATTTTGCCTTCATATTTAGACCATGTTTTCCTGCATTTAATCTTTGCTCAGAAGCCATTTCTTAATTTTAGCATCATCTGTCATTTGGAAAAGCCAAGTATCTCCAAAACCAGAAGTCCTGACACCTTTTGGTTTAACAGTCCTTCCTTTAATGTATATCTCTTCTCTCGCATTTTACTATAAGCAGCAAGAAGGAACCAAGCAGCACCTTTAACAGCCTGGCTGGAAATCTCCTTAGCTAGACCACCCAGTTATTTAGGTATATTTTTTACTTTCCACATTTCTGCAGGTAACTGTTTTGATAAACTTTCTGCCACTACATAACAAGAATCCCTTCCCTCAGTTTTCAATGATTTTCCTCATTTTTTTTAAGTCCTCACTTGCAGCCTTCTCAAAGATAATCATGTTTGTACAGTTTCTTCAAGGCACTTCACAGATAGCATTTGGTTTGCTAATGCTCCATTATGCAAAATACCAGAAATGGATTGGCTTTTATAAAGGAGATTTATTAAGATACAAATTAATAAATTAAGTTACAGTTCTAAGGCCATAAAACTGTCCAAACTAAGGCATCAACAAGAGGATACCTTCACCGAAAAATGGCTGATGGTGTCTGGAACACCTCTGTCAGCTGGGAAGGCACAGAGCTGGAGTCTGCTGGTCCTTTGCTCCCAGGTTGAATTTCCAAATGGCTTTCTTGAAAATGTTTGTGGGCTTCTGCTTTCTCTTCTCTCTCTCAGCTCCTGTGCATCCTTGCTTCTTTCTCCCAGGACATTTCTCTCTAAGTATCAGGCGGTCCTCTCTTAGCTTCTCCGAGGCAAACTCTGGGCTTCATCTCTTAGCATCTCCAAACGTCCTTCTGTCCTCATCTCCAAGCATCTTGAAGTGTCAGCATCTGTGTCGGCTCTTGAGCTTTCTTAAATTCTCCAGTGAACCAATAAAGACACACCTGGAATGGGCAGTGTCCACACCTCTATGGATGTGATCTAACCAAAGTATCGCCCACAGTTGGGTGAGTCACATCTCCATGGAAACAATCAAAAGCTTCACTCAACAGGATTGGGTTAAAAGATCATGGCTCTTATGGGGTCCATAACAGTTTCAAACCGGCACAAATAGTATGCTGAGGCACCACCTTTGGATCTTTCTGAGGTTTTAACAAAGGATTTTAGAGTCACTCTCCTCAAAGTCCTTCCGGCTTCTGCCCACTTTCTGGTTCTAAAGCCACTCCCACATTTTAGGATTTTGTTATCAGGCACAAAAATCTGTAGTTGTTATCTACCACTTGGTAACAAATTAATACCTTGAAAAAATAAACACTTATTATCTCACACAGTTTCTGAAGGTTAAGAATCCAGTAGCTTAGATGGGAGGCTCTGGCTCAAGATTTCTTATGAGGTTGCAGTTGTGCTTTCAGCCAGAACTGCAGTTATTTGAAGATGTTATTGACATCTGAAAGCTTGACTGAGGTCAGAGACTTCCCAGCCAATCTCATTCACATAGCTGTAGGTGGTAGGCCTCAGTTGCTCACTGCAAAGGCCTCTTCATATGGCAACTCATGACATGGCAGCTGGCTTCTCCCAGTCTCTAGTGATCCAAGAGACAGAAAGAAAGAACAAGTAGGAAGCCTTAGTCCTTTTATGACCTAGCCTCCAAAGCCTCCCATCACTACTTCTATTTGTTAGAAGCAAGTCACTAAATCCAGCTCACACTCAAGGGGTGGAGAATTAGGCTCCACCTTGTGAAAAGAATTTGTGGACATATTTTACAACTACCACATGATACATGGATGTTCTTGTCATTATATTTACTTAAATACATATACATCATATAGCAAATGCTTTAATCAGCTCAACAGAAAGTTATGCTAGTTTCAGTTCATTCAACAATTATGGAATACTTACTATATGCAAGGTACACAATAAATTTCCATTTTTAATTTGGAGGTGGGAAAACTAGAAGTAGCTTAATTTGGGAACACAGATACCAGTTTTCATAGAAAAATCCTTCGTGAATCATTAACTATATTTTGGCCATCAATTATGGCTATACTGTACAATAGTAACATTTTACTCATGGAAAATGAACTTTACAGTTTCATAAACTTAGTACTCACAAACCAATTCCCATCTATACCTTGTTTCTAAGCATGGTCTGACCATGAGTCAGAAAACATAGTCACTGTAAGAATGAAGAACTTCTGAAATGGCAGACCTGGCTAGGCTATAGAACTTTGAGCAATGGAGGCACTGGACTCTTAAGAAATAGAAGAAACAATGAATAGAAGGAGAACAGAAAAATGACTTTGCTAACATTGCATTTTTTCTAGGGCTCTTGTCAAAACTCACATAATCTTTGGGCTGTCTTTGATATTATGCAGAGATATACTTTTGTATATCTACAGTTAACATTCTCATTAATAACAACTGTAGTATACTTTATATAGTACTTTCTATGTGCTAAACATTTTTCTAAGTGTTTTTCATATATTAATTTATTTAACACAACACTCCTGAGTCAGGTACCATCATTATCTCCATTTAAAAGGTTAGGAAATGAGGCATAGAATGGTAACATAGTCACACAGCAAGCGACAGATGAGGAATTCAAACCCAGGCAGTCTGGCACCAGAGTACATGCTCTTAACAACATTATGTTGCCTTTCCTCATTTTATCTTTATAACAAGCCAGAATAGATAAATAAAATACACTGCCATGCCTAATTTGGGTAATTGGGACTTACTCAAAGGTTGCAAACCTTCCCTTATCCTAGTTCAGCCCAATATCTCCAATCCACACCCCACTTCCCCACTAATTAAGCCTCTTTTCTTTAGTCTATTGTGAGAAACTTAATTCTCACTCCTTTATGTTTCCCTGTGGAAGGCACTCTCTAGAGTAACCCTCCTGGACTGTCTCCCTACCCCTTATTCACTACTACCTATGGGAGGAAAATTGGGTTTATCTGATTGGGAAACTGGAGGAAGAAACTGGGCTATTTCCCACCCCCTACTCCATTCTCTCTCTCTTTCTCTCTCTCTCTCTCTCTCTCTCTCTCTCTCTCTCTCTCTCTCTCTCTCTCTCTCTCTCTCTCTCTCTCTCTCTCTCTCTCTCTCTCTCTCTCCCTCTCTCTCTCTCTCTCTCTCTCTCTCTGACAGCTTGTGTGCAGGGAGGCATGCATGCATTCCAGGCTTCTCTTTGCCATGTGCCTTGTGTGTGCTAGTGTGGAGGGGACTGTGAATATTCAGCTGTGCCATGGATTAGATGAAGTCTCAAATTCAGGGGTAAAATATTTGCAAGCCCACTTAACCAGAGATCTGAAGCTATATCCCCCCAAATCTCTTTTATCTCTCTCAGTTGGTTCCAAACTCAGATGGATAGATAGGAGTAGTATTACTGGACTTCTAAAATTCACACAATCCATCTAGTCTTCCCTTCCATTCTAGAGGAAAGATGGAGGAATATGTTTCTTCTCTTGACTCTCCCCTATGTTCTCCCTTTCTGTTTTTATTATGTTTTCATAGAGTTTCCTTCATATGAGGGACCCCTAGAACCTTCACTTCAAGAATGCCAGGGCCATCCTATAATTATAAATATAGTTAAAAGGGGGTTTTGTGTGTGGGAGGGGGGATGCTTGACAAAATTATTCTAAAGTCTTTTTGGCAAAACCAATATGAATAGCCCTGAAAATTTTTGAAAAAATATTTGAGATAAGTAGAAATGAAGGGGAGAGAAGCTGGCATCAGCAAATACAAAATTATTATACAGTTAAAACACAACAATGTGGAACCATAAAAAACTAGAATTAGGGATGGAGATTGTTATTCTACTACCCTTTCAACCAGATGAACTCCTCTTTTTTATCCTTCTTCCTGTATAGTTCTTTAGGTACATCATTTAATCTCTCCTTGGGGTTCCCCCAATTTTTTTCATCTGCAAAATGAGAATCTTCCATCTCTAAGGACTGACATATCAAATGATGTGAAGTGTTTTATGAATTTTAAAGAGCTACACAAATATGAGGTATTATTATTGTCACTCAAGAGAATTAAGAGGTTGTTGATTTAGATGATTTTCCTAATGAATTACTGTGCAGTAAAGAACTACATTGTCTAAACCCTGAACATTCCCAAGAAAAGTTTGGTCATAGATTGGCTCCTGGGAAATAACCTCTAATTCCTTGGAATAACCTGCCTGATAAGAGTATTTTGATTTACCCAGAGCCTTGGGCCTCACCTGATAGTCTATGCTAACAATGTGATTTATGGTAGGGGCCTTGGGCCATGTAGTATTAGCTTGATCTCTGGAGGAGCTAGAGATTGAGTAACTAAGGTCAGCCACATGAGTATTCCTTAAATACATGAGTGACCACCAATAAAAACTGGACACCGAGGCTTGGATGAACTTCTCTGGTTGGCAATACTTCATAGATATCATCACACATCATTGTTGGGAGAATTAAGTGCTGTTCATAAGACTCTACTGGGAGACAAGAGGAAAACTGGAAGCCTGTACTTTGTCTATCCTAGATTCTTCCCTGTGCACCTTTTTCATTGCTGATTCTAATCTGTGTCCTCTCACTGTAATAAACCCTAACTGTGAGTGTCTACTGAGTTCTATAAGTACTTCTGGTGAATCACTGAACCTGAGGGTGGTCTTAGGGACTCCTGATGACAATTATGAATTCCCAAAAGCCATAACCAAAGCATACATTGAGCATTTACTGTTTTTTGTGTGTTTTTGTTCTGTTTTGTTGTTGTTGTTGTTTTTACTGACAGTGAGATGATTCTGAAATGACCAGCTAATGCCACAGCCAATTCTAGGAGTAAAAGTTACCAACTACTATATACACCTAGAAAAGATGGAGAAAGAATCACCCAGGAATAAGATCACCAATTTCAGGGACATCTGTTTCTTTATGTTTTTCATTTGTTTTTGTTTGTTTGCTTTTTGTTATTCATTTACTTGTTTTTTCAGGAAACTGTTTTTCCAATTTTTGTTTTTAGCTGCTAATAGTACACTACTTTGTCAGATGTCAAATTTAAGAGGCTACCTTTTATTACTAATTCCTTTTCTTTAGCAGGAAAAAAATATTATATTAAGCCCTTTGATTAAGAGGTTAATCTGATAAATATACTGTCTGCCTTTAAAGAGCTTATATACAAAGAACATCAACAAAGGAGCAAACGATAAAACTGAAAAATACATAAGACAATCAAAGGAATATACTTAACATCTGTATAACTAAGAGATTTTCTGTAATTTCTTTCTTCTCCTCCTTCCTCAAAAAAAAAAAGCTCATGTTATCTTATTATCCTTGTACAGACTCATAAACAAAAAGTTCCATAGCCTAAGCTCTCTTTACATTAATCTTTTCAGCTTTACTGTTTCTATAAAATCTTAGGGAAGAAACTGAGTTTTCTTTTCTGAACCATGATTCTGTGAACCTCTATTGTATAAACCAGATGTGAGTTTACAAAATATTGCATGTAAAAGTATTGATGTGTAACATTGATAACAGAAGATACAAGTGAAATACACAAGAGTCTCCAATATTTTATAAGTAAAATATCAGGCTCTTAAGTATCTTGGAAAGCCCACTGAATTTAGGAATCCTGATTTTATTTCACTCAAACTTTCAGAAATTATTAAGAAAATAAATTAAAACATTAATTACTTAAGAGGAAATTAATATTTTTACCAAGTAAACAACCAAAGTTGCCTTTTATAATTTGAACTTATAAAAATGAAAATTTCAAGGAAAAACTGGTTTATAAAGATACTGTAACAATCATCTATCTGATTAGGATTTTCTAGGTCACTTAAAAATGTCAAGCAATCACAATACCCTTCATAAAATAGAAACAAGGATTTAAAGAAAAAGATACTACACTATATACACACTTCTAGTTAATGCATTAATTTTATATAGAATAATTTTAGGGTTTTGTTATCAATTTCTAAAAGTAAGTTACAATATCCTATTAAGAAAGCAAATGGTCTATAATAGAGTTTTTGTGTTAACATTAAATAGCAATTAATCAACATGTTTGCCCAGTCTGTATTTCATTGTTGTAAGCAGAAAATGCAAAACGTTCATTTGACCCACTATGTCAAGTTCAACACTTTGGTTGATTGTTAAAATCACACTAAAACTACATTTTAAAAAGGAGGGGGGCAGTGGGAGATGAGACAAAGTCTGAAAGATTGAACTGGAGGAGAAAACAGCTAAGACATAAGTAAAAATTTTTTAAAAATCATGAGCAGGAGAAAAAGAAAAGAAAACTAAAAAGAGGTTGCCTTTTGACAACATACAAATTTTCCTCTATAATGATAATTTCCTGGCTTCAGAGTTGAGCTACATCATCTCTGCAGACAACCAAAAGTATCTATTCATGCCTAATAAGTAACAGAACATTTTGATTCAACTAGATAATTTTTAATCGCCTCCTATGTGCAAGGATATACTAGGTCCAGGACTAGTATTAAGGAAATACATTTAAATGAGTGTTCTCTTGCAAAGTATCTCTTTAGAAAACATTATGCTCATCATTTCAACCATGTTGCTATTACTCCAGAAGTTTCTGGAATTTCTTTTTAGAACCACATTCAGTCAGTCTATAGATCTTTATAAACTTTATAGTCACATCTAGTACAAAAATTTCCAGGCCCTTTCACTTCTCTCCTCAGAGTAACAATTTTTGGTTATCTCCTAGAGTCAACTCCACACTCAGAAGTTCATAATTTGAAATTGGCCACCATTGAGAGAATCTGAAACACTGTACTCCAAACCCTGGAGGCCCAATCAGAAAAAGAAATTTTACCAAAGTCCAGAGGAAAAAGCTGACAACCTCATACAATTAAATCTACTGGTTATGAATGGGATAATCTCAATTTGGATTGATTTAATTTTGAAGTTTATTATTTTCTAAAATATGGTACCTTTTCTGTTTACTCCATCTCCCCCCTTTTACTATTTTGTTTTGAATGACAGTTCATAAACTAAAATTCAAGATGTAAACGGAGGGAATGGAAAAACAGACACGGTGGGAGGAAAAACTGTAATTAGACTTCAACGTGAATTCTGTCCCCCTACTAATCGAATTGTTTCCTTGTACGATTTAATGACTGTGCATTACACCCATCTGAGAATAAGGCACTGTGCTAGGTATAGGGAAACCCGCGGTGAAAAGCAATACTGGTCTGATTGAGTTAGTTTGACTGGACCTCTCCTATTCATATGAAAGAATATATGCATAAATGTAAAAAACAATCCCGTGATGGGGTGGGGGATCGGGGAGGGATGGGAGGTCGGAGGGGGTTGGGTGGGTCGAGGGAGCCGCACGCCACAAATTCCCTCATTATTTTCCTTTAGTGCAGAACTTGGAGGACTGGTGCTACTCACACTTCAGGGCACTGAAAGCCAGCTCATAGGACAAACGCTGAAAGGTTTCATCCTCAGACTCGGACAAGGATGGCAAGGGTTCATTCCCATATTTTATTAAGATCTCTGGTGACTTCTCGATTCGAATACCCTGGAAAATGTTAGCTGCCATTACGTAAACCGAGTCCGGATAGCCAGGTTTTTCAGCTACACATGCGCTTTTTGCTCTGGATGCTGCCACCTCTGACAGCTCCAGGGAAGCAAGTTGGGAGATTCCCTCCGTATTTTCGTCCGAAAACTCCAGTTCACTTGAGGAGTGCAGCATGCTTGCCCCCTTGATTGTCGTCAATAACTCAAGCTCGAATTACAAGTCAGATGTTCCAGGGGATGGTTTTCCTGATACCTTGAGCATCGTCTCTGTGAAAAGAAAAAGTTATCTCAGTAAATCACTATTTTTGACCCACCACAATTGGTTGGTCCATCTCCTTGTGGTTTTAAAAGACTAGCAAGAGGCATTTACTGGCCGATCCAAGCAGCCTGTACTTCGAACATGACAAGCCTCAACAAAACTTACACACACACACACACACACACACGGCGGAAGGGTGAAGAGAAGGCTCGTGGATCGCCTCATTAGAGGCGGGAGATTTTTACTGTGACCGGCCTGGGGACAGAAAGCTCCCCAATGAGCCAAGTCTGAGGCCCCGGAGCCGCCCGCCCGCATCTGAGCGGGCGTCCCTTTCAGCGGCTCACGCGAATCCTCCCTTACCTCACAGGATGGATGTTTCTCGGGGCTTTGGGGAAGGAGACGCGGCAGCCGCCTCCCTGCTGGCACCAGAGGATGGTGTCGGGAACAGTGCCCTCCGGAGCCCCGGGGCTGCGGCAGCGGCGGCCCGCGAAGGCCGTTTTGTTCAAATGCAGCCACTCGCACCGGCCGAGTTCGGGACAGGGGAGTCGCGACCTCCGGCGCTCGGTTCGCTCTGATTCCTGAAGGACTCGCTCGGGGCCTTGCCCGGTGCCTCGCGCGTTGGTTCCTCGCGGACGCAGTGCCTGAGGAGGCTGGAGGGCGGCGCCCCCAGGAGGACGGACGCAGGCCATAGAAGGGTAGGCCACCCCGGTCCCTCGGAGTCGGCGGAGCCAGGGCCCGGGTCTCCATGGTAACTGAAAGCGGGTCAGGCGCCGCGTGTGGGGGTGGGGTGGGGACCGGATGTTCCCGCGGGATTTGGCGAAAGGTCACCTTTCGCTTGGTGACGTGTTCTTTCTCCCAGATCCTGGAACGTCAGTTTCAACCCCTCCTGGAAGTCTAAGGCTCTTGCACTATTGGACCACACCGGGCCTGAGGATCCTCGACTTACCAGAACCACACATAGCCCCTTTTTTCTCCACACGTCCCTTGCTAGCTCCTTGAAAGCAAGAATTTTGTGTCTCTAGCAACATCAAGCTTAGCGGGCTTTAGTGGAGGCTCAAGAAATAAAACAGATGAATGTAGAAGTTCTGAAGAAAAAAAAACAACAACCTACTTAATTTCTATACTTTTAGAGAAACAGACATCACATTTGATGGACTCTTCCAGGGTATGTTTATCAAGAAGACCCCATCTCTATTCTCCAGGAGTTGCTTACAAAGAAAGATGTTGCTAAGATGCTAATAGGAACCATTAAATTCACTCCTCCTTTCAAAGTATAGAATGGAATTGGAAGCATATAAATCCCAAAAGGGTTTTTTTTATTAATTTATTTTAATTAGAGAAGTTGTGGGTTTACAGAACAATCATGTATAAAATACAGGCTTCCCATATCCCACCTTACCACCACCACCTTGCGTTCGTGTGTGGAACATTTGTTGCAATTGAAGAGGCACATTTTTATAAAGTACTATTAAGTAAAGTCCATGATTTAACTTAGGGTTCACTGTTTGTGTAGTGTATTTCCATGGATTTTTTTTTTTAATTTTTATTCTATTACTACATATATACAATATAAGTTTCCCTCTTTAATCATAGCCAAAAGAGTTGTAATAGGGGTCGTTTAATTTTTGTGAGCCCTAGAGCTAAGTCTGTATCCTAACACATCAAGGAAAATTGGCCAAGCTGATTTTCAAAAGTAGTTGAAAAATATTTTTTGAATAAAACCAAATGACTGAGATTTAAGTTTTCTATTAAGTAAATGTGCATTTGAAGCACTTTTAAAATAGCCTTTTAACCTATTTTATCTCCAAAGTGCATGTTCTAAAACTGAAAAGGAAAAGAAAGGATTAGTTTTTATTTAATATATCACCTGTATTGCTACTTTGAAACTTCTCTAGCAGATTTCAATAGGAGTCTGGTGATCTAATAATTTTAATACCCACTGGAGTATCTAAAGCCTAATTGTATACACTCCGATTTCTTTTAGGATAAAATTCTATGTAATAATGCAAAGAAAAGTACATACATAAAGGTCATGCAATGAAATACATGTATGTACTTCACATTTCTTGCCTGGTTTAGAAAGATCTGTTGTAAAATAGAGTTGGCATTGGATTATGGGAGGAACCGAACAAACGGTGTTTTAAACAATCATTATTTCATTGATGCCAGTATCCATTAAAAAGAGAAAAAAATAATTATGCTAGATGCTTGGTCTTCATCTTCTCCATAAGTCAAAAGAAACCAAAGCCCCAAAGCCTACAAGTTGAGTAAAGTTTTTCATTCTGGGCTGAAATCAAACAAAGTCATAGGAATAGTTTGCAGATTCAAGCCCAAACTCAGCAAAAAGCATGCTAAATATACCCAAGAGTTAAATAATCCTAGCAGCTCTACTCATTATTGGTTAGGATCCTCAGAAATCTGTCCAACTACTAAGTGGGCCAATCTGGAAAAGAAACATAATTTACAGGTACACTAACATCTGTTATGGTTGCTCAGGAATTCTGAGTTGTATCCTCCAGTCCTTCCCTCATTGTGTTAGGCAGTACAGGATAGACTTTGGCATTTGATGGACTTGTATCCATGTAACAGCTTTTGGACTCAGTTTCTCATCTGTAAGTTGGAAACAGTAATGCCTACAATAGAGAATGTTTATGAGGATTTAATGAGATGATGTGTGTCAGAACAGGATCTGAAAAGTAGTAGGTGTTCAATAATTGTTCATTCTTCCTCTATCCCTCTAGAAGTTTTATTTATAAAGCAATTTCTTTAACCTTTAGATTCTAGAAGGCATGAAAGTACAGTACAGAGAAAGCTAATCTACTGAATTGGCACCTGCAGGACTTTTTTCTTTTACTAGAGTCTAGGTATAAGGCACTGTTTATAAACACTTAGAGATATTTTGAAGTAATCTAGTATATAGCTTAGTGGTTTTCAACTTTCAAGCACTGAGTTTTTGTTAAAAATGCAAATTGATGGGACCCATCCTCAGAGATTTTGAGACAGCAGGTCTGGGATGGGACCCAGGAATTTGTATTTTAGTAGATAACCCAGGTTATTCTGATGTAGTCAGTCCAAGGACCAGATTTTGATAACCACTGGTACAATTGAAAAAATATTGGTTCTAATTCCACCTCTGCCTCTGACAGACTATGTGATCTTGCAAAAGTTGTTTAGCCTTTCTTGATTTCTCTTTCTTCTCCTGTAAAACAAATTATTATCCTGCTTATTTTACATGTGATTTGTGAGATTTCAGTCTTCCTTTTATCCTCCAGTATCTTCTCCTTTTCAAAACATTTAGCAAGGTAGACAGGGTTCTCTGTGATTTGGCCCTTGCCTGCCTTTCCAGCCTCATCACTTGGTATCCTTCAGCCATTCCTCAAATTCCATATCTTTTCACATACTGTTCCCTCAGTCTTGAAAGCCCTTCCTCCTTTGTCCATCTGGTGAACTTCTCCTCTATCTATGAAACTCAGTTCAAGCATCGTTTCTATAAAGCTTTTCCTGAGGCTTTTATCAGTTGGGTTATGAATTTAGGTACTTATGAAAGAGACCCAAAATAACCACTCATTTTAACAAAATAAATAGAAGTTTATTTCTCTCATAAAGCACAGTTTGTGTAGGAGCTCTCCCGACTAAGTCACTGGGGACTCAGACTCCTATTTTGGGCTGCATCTATATAAGGGCTTTGCCATTATCTGCTTAGTCCAAGATGACTGTTGCATGTCCATTTCCAACCAGTGGTTAGGAAGATAAAGAGCAAAGGGAGGGCACATCACTTTTACTTGCATTCAACTGGACAGAATTTAGTTACATGACATATCTAGCTACAAAGGAGGTTATTAAAAGCATATAGCTAAAAATTGAAGGGACTATTTCTACGGAAGAAAAAGGGATGAATGTTAAAACAATTAGTCTTTGCTGCAAACCCCTACCCCCTGACCCACTTCACCCATCAGTCTACCCATATCCATTATCCTCAGAATATCATATGTTCCCTCTTCTAAGTTCCTGTAGCATTTTATGCATGCATATGTACATTCATTCATTCATTTTATAAGTATGTATTAAGTCTTACTGTATGCCTGGCACTGTACTCAGCCCTAGAAGTAAAAAGAAAAAAAAATCAGCATTAAATGATCAGGGATATTGTCCTCAATGAATTAATGCATGGATATTCTTGTATTTTGGCACCCTTCAATTTTCATTATGAATATTTGTGTACATACCTGTATTGCCCCTCCTGCTAGCCCTCTACCTGCACAACACACACACTCGGAGACAGTTTCATTAATTTTTTAACATCTTTTAATTTTTATTGTATATCACATCTTTTTATTTTTATTAAATATTATACCTTTTTATTCCCAGATTCTAGCAAAATGTCACTCTATCACACACACCCACATGCACAAAAGATTACAAATATGGTCAATGTTTTAGGGGTCATAGTGCATTTTATCCTGTGTCACACAGTACACAGTATAATCAGCAGCAAATATAAGGAAATATCTAGTTGTAAACTTTAAAATACTGTTATTTATTAAAAGACAATTTCAGAAACTCCATGTTATTTTCTGATAGTTCAATGTAAGTGACTGTATTCATTATACTGAAAAGAAGATTTAACTAAAGTCACTAACCCCCAAAGTAGAACATAGGCAAACATTTGTAGGTTAGTGAATTCACTGTTACTATGTACTCTACCATGTGTATAATCCTTTCTCCTTACCTCTCTCTTCTGATTTATGGCCTCATTGTACACTTTAAGTGTTGGAGGAGAGGGCCAGAGGAAAGCGCATTAAATCTCAGTGAGCAGTGTAAAACGTAACCATAGAGAGGTATCTGAATTCAACTGTTGTGAAATCAGGGGAGCAAAACATTTAGTCTTTGTTTGAGTCACACGCTGTAATATGATCAAAACATTGAATCAGACAGGGTATAGAAAATTAAAAGTTGGTTTTCCAGAGCTTTCTGCCAAGGGACCTTAAAGGAATGATTTTCTTTCCCAGGGGAAAGAGAAGAACATTTGGAATACTTGTACATTAACATTCCTTGCTTTTGACTCAGAGTTCCTGGTATATGTTAGCCAAGTAGGTATTTGAAATATATTGTTCACTTACTTCAATTTGATCTGAACATATAAAGCTGTACTCAAATCAACTGAGGTCTGTTATAAATTAGTAAATACCAAATGAAAAGACCAATATACCCCTTTCAAAAATACATAGAACAGTATTTTAAAACTTCAACTTCAGTGTGAGACCAAAGGAAGAGATGTTTATTTTATCCAAAATGTTCTGTAGCACACTATCTAATTTAACCTGTTTGGTCAGTTTATTTAAACAAACTAGTTAAATGGAACCTAGAATAGGGAATGAGAGCTTGTTATTCTGTACAGATTATTTTAATACCCTGAAACATTACAGAATATTTGGGGCAGAAAATTAAAAAGTATTTGCAAAGTCCCTTGAGGGACTGGAGAAAAATGTGGGACTATTAAACGTCCCCATCTGGGGAATTCCTGATATTCTCTCAAGCATTAGAGACTCCCAATTTAATAGGCCAAGCCCTCAATCATGAGGCTTACCCTTAGGAAACTTATTTCTGTAATAGTGAAGCTAAGCCAATTTATAATTATGCCTACGAGTCACCTCCAGAGAACTCTTGTTGCTCAGATGTGGCCTCTCTCTCTAAGTCAAACTCTGCAAATAAACTGACTATCCTCCTCCTTATGTGGGACATGACTGCAAGGGGTCATGTCACCACTTGAATGCAAGGGGTCATGCATTCACCACCACTATCTATATAAGGACATTTCCATTTCTTCCCAAGAGAAAGAGGAAGAGGCAAAAAAAATAACATGGACCATGACTCCCAGGGATAAGCCTGGCCCTGGCATCATGGGATTGACAATGACTTCTTGACCAAAAGGTGGAAGAGAAATGAAACAAAATGAAGTTTCAGTGGCTAAGAGACTTCAAATAGAGTTGAGAGGTCATTCTGGAGGTTGCTCCTATGCAAGCTTCAGCTAGAAGATTATGATTAAATGTACAATCAGTGATTGTACAATGATTGTGATTAAATGTACAAATATGTTTTTACATGAGGGAGAACAAATGAATGTCAACTTTGCAAGGTGTTAAAAATGGGGTGGCATTGGGGAAAAAATACAATCAATGCAAACTAGAGTCTATAGTTAATAATAACATTGTAATGTACTTTCATTAATTGTAACAAAGGCAAAATACCAAAGCTAAATGTCTATAAGAGGGGAGTATAGGGAGGGGTATGGGATTCTTGATGTTGGCATTATTATCTGACTTTTTTACTATATTTTATTTTTATTTTATTTTTTCTTTTGTTGCTTTTTATTTGCCATTTTTTCTTTTTACTTTTTTTTTTTTTTGCCTCTTTTTCTTTCTTTTTGGAAGAAATGGAAATGTCCTTATATAGATAGTGGTGGTGAATGCATAACTGATTTTACAGGGTACTCTTGATTGTTTACTTATGTATGGTGTGTGCATAAAACCATGCAAAAAATGAATAGAGGGATACAAGTGCTGGAGAAAATGTGGAGAAAGGGATTGTTCCAGTTTGCTAATGCCGCCATTATGCAAAATACCAGAAATGGATTGGCTTTTATAAAGGGGGTTTATTTGGTTACAAATTTACAGTCTGAAGGCCATAAAAATGTCCAAGTTAAGGCATCAACACAAGTATACCTTCACGAAGGAAGGCCAACGGCATCTGGGAAACCTCTGTTGGCTGGGAAGGCACGTGGCTAGCATTGCTGATCCCAGGTTGTGTTCCAGCTCCTCTCTCAGCTCCTGTGCATTCTTCAAAATGTTGCTGTTGAGGCATTTGTCCTCTCTTAGCTCCTCCAGGGCAAATGTCAGCAAAAGTCTGCTTTCAAAAGCTGTCTCCAAAATGTCTCCCTTGGCTACAGCAGCACTGAGTTCCTTCTGTTTGTCAGCTCTTCTGTATGGCTCCAGTGATTTAATTAAGTTCCACCCTAAATGGGTTGGGTAACATCTCCATGGAAATTATCCAATAAAAGTCTTGTCCACCGTTGATTGAGCCACATCTCCATGGAAACACTCAATCAAAGGAATCCAACCCAATCAACACTAATACATCTGCCCCTACAAGATTGCATCAAAGAACATGACATTTTAGGGGACATAATACATCCAAACCAGCACAGGGATGTACCTAATCACCATTGGTGGGGAAGTAGAATGGTGCATCCCATCTGGAGGGTGGTGTGGTGGTTTCACGGGAAGCTAAGCATGGGGTTGCTATATGGTCCTGCAACTTGGTTATTGGGTATATACTTGAAAGAACTGAAAAGAGGGACATGAGTGGATATTTGCACAGTGGGGTTTATGGTGTCAGTAGTCATGATTTGCAGTGGACGGAGGTGGCCTAAGGGTACATCGGCTGATGAACAGAACAGCAAACTGTGATGTATACACACAATGGAAATGTTGACCTGCTGCAAGAAGGAGTGAAGTTGTGAGGTGAATGGACATTGAGAACAGTATGTTGAGTGAAGTAAACCAGAAATGAAAAGAAAAACATAATTCCTCACTAATATGGACTAACTATAATGTGCAAACTCTGAGAATTGAGTCTGAGGGCATAGGTTATCAGAGGAAGGCTTATTGTAAAGGTTCCTAGATTGTGAGCTGTTACAGCAGTTACATCTATTCCTGAGTTGTAATGGTTATTTGTAAATTCTGAGATACTGCACTGTTTGTGTATAACTTGGTTGGTCCCTGGAAATTTGGGTATCTATTTGACACCTGAGACTCAGTGCCAGAGTCCAGCAGCTGTGAATGTCAGCATTACCCCATACAGCAAATGTTAAGGAGTCTGAAAAAAGAGATCAGACTTCAGTTAGAGATATGAATGAAATGGACTTGGTTAGGACTAAGATAAATCAGACTAAAGGGTAAAGGATGATATTGGTGGTGTTTTTAAAACTTCAACTTCTATGTGAGACCAAAGGAAGAGATGTTTATTAGTTGCAAAATCTATATATTTTGTAACACACTATATAATTTAACTTGTGTGGTCAGTTTATTCAAACAACATAATTATGTTGAATAGGGAGTGAAATCTGTTGGTTTTTATGGGTTAGTGTGGAGCCCCAATACATCCTAGAGTAATTGAGCAGAGAATAAAGATGTATTTGCAATTCCCCTTGAGGGACTGGGGGAAAATGTGGGAATATTAAATTTCCCCACCTGGTAAATTCCTGATATTCTCACAAGCATTGGGGGGACTACCGGCTTAGTAGGCCAAGCCCTCAATCTTGGGGTTTGCCCTTATGAAGTTTGTTACTACAAAGGAGAGACTAAGCCTACTTAAAATGGTGCCTAAGAGTCATCCCCAGAGAACCTCTTTTGTTTCTCAGATATGGCCTCTCTCTTCTAAGCCAACTCTGCAGGTAAACTCACTGCCCTCCCTCCTATGTGGGAAATGACTCCCAGGGGTGTAAATATCCCTGACAATGTGGGACATGACTTGTGGGGATGAGCTTGGTTCTGGCATCATGAGATTGATAAAACCTTCTTGGACCAAAAGGTGGAAGAGAAATGAAACCAAATAAAATTTCAGTGGCTAAGAGTTGAGAGGTGATTCTGGAGGTTATTCTTATGCATTATATAGATATCCCCTTTTAGTTTTTAGTGTACTGGAATAGCTGGAAGGAAATACCTGAAACTGTTTAATTGCAACCCAGTAGCCTTTATTCTTGAAGATTATTGTATAACTATATAACTTACACTGTGCGACTATATGATTGTGAAAACTTTTTGCTTCCATTCCTTTTATGCAGTGTATAGACAGATAAATAGAAAAATGAGGACAAAAAGTAAATGAATAATAGGGAGGGATGGGGGTACAGGATATTTTGGGTGTTCTTTTGTACTTTAACTTTTATTCTTGTTCTTTTTTTTGTGGGTGGTAATGAAAATGTTCAAAAATTGATTGGGGTGATGAATGCACAACTATATAATTGTACTGTGAACAATTGTGCACCACGGATGATTGTACGGTATGTGAACATATATCAATAAAATTGAATTTTTTTAAAAAAAGAGTTGGAGGAAGAGTTCTTCCTCTGAAACAAAAGAGAAGGAGGAAAATATGGGAGAAAATACAAGAAATTCAGAGCTGGACGAAAGATATTAAAAGGATCTCATGTCACAGATAAGTTCTGTTCACTTGCATGCTACCCTGGTAGTGGGAATTTTTGAAACTAGATAGAGTCAAAGGACCTAGTTTCTTGTTCTAATTTTGTCATGAATTGGTTGCATAACCCCAGGCAAGTCTCTTTACCCTTTATATTTGCTTTCTGGTATGTTCAAGTGTATAACTAATACACTAGGGAAAAAATGGGTGGAGAAATATTTGAAGAGACTGAGAAAGGTTGGCAGTTGTTTTGGTTTGCTAAATCTGCCAGAATGCAATATACCAGAAATGGGTTGGCTTTTACAATGGGGATTTATTAATTTACCATTTACAGTTCTTAGGACATGCAATTGCCCAACTCAAGGCATCAACAGGGTGGTACCTGGATTCGGAGATAGGCTGTTGGCATCCAGGACACCTCTGTCACATGGGAAGGCACATGGTTGGCGTATGCTCATCCTTCTCTCCCAGGTTTTGTCACTTTCAGCTTCTGGTTTCAGTGGCTTCCTCTCTGTCTTCCGGGGTGTTTTCTTAGCTTCTCTGGGGCTTTTCTCTAAACTTCTCTGGGGGCCTTTTACTGTAAGCTTCTCTTAATCTCTTTTAGCTTCTGTCTCTCTTTCTGTCCTATATCCTCTTATAAAGAACTCCAGTCCTTTACGTGGATCACATCGCAATTGAAATAACCTAATCAATGCCCCACCCACAAGAGGTCTGCACCCACAGGAATGGATTAAAAGAACATGGCCTTTTCTGGGGTGCATAACAGCTTCAAATGACCACAGCAGTTCATAGGGGAAAGCGATAGAAAGCCAAGAAAACAAATGAATGTTTTAGGATGTTGAGCAACAATTAGGACCTAGGCAAAGGCATAGGCATATTGTGACTAAAATATTTTGGAGGCACACTTTATTTGGTGATTCTTCACAGAAATATCTCTTCATGTTTAAGCCTTAATTAAGGACACAGGAAGGAAAAAAAATAGAGTGAGAAAGCAGTTTACTAAACACTGTTAAAGGTATGTGAGTGCATGAATTAATAAATTCATGCTCATTGTAAGATTCAATACAATCTGGTAGAGATGGTGCCAATTAAAATGTCATTGTCAGGTAGGATATACAAGGTGCTTATGGTATGTTGTTATTCTAATTTTCTATTTTGATGAAAATTTTGTGATATTTACACTGCTATAGAAGAAATAAAACAGTGACTTGTATTTTATAATGTTTATAGCTAATTTCATATGCTTTGAGGAGTTTTTCTGAAATAATTTCCCCCTGGAAAGTTATGAGGGAGTGGATGGCTCACTCACACAGTGCACACTCCTACCCTACATGCTATGCCTATGCCACAAGTAATAGACTTAACCAGCATGGTTTATTATTATGTTTTTCTGGAAACTGGAGATGAAGTATTAAGAAAGTGGATGGTGATGATTAAATATAGATATTATTAAAGCAGGAATTGCAGAAGTTCCATGAGATGAGAGTTCCTGAATTATGGTTCTTGGTCTTGAATTCCCGTGAAATTTCTGTCCCCCTTATTGCCATGCTTAACTACATTCCAATTGCTTGAGCTGATTTTCCTTACACCAAAAAGAACTTAATGTAACAAAATGGGGTTGATGGACCACAGAAATAGGGAAATGATAAAGAGCTGAAGATTTCAGCAAAGGCTAATAATATTCAATGACTGTATGGCAATGGAAGAAATAGAAGGATGAGCACCTCTTATTAGGGAGGGACATTCCGGAACTAGCCTTCTTAGAGATAAAGCATTATTCTATGCTAACAGGTAGGGGAGGTAGAGTAGTGATGAAATTCAATGGACTAAAAAGTCAGAGTATTTTCTGGAAAGGTGGCTGTTAATGTTTTCTCAAAGATCTTCTTAAGCCATTCCTGGGGCCATTTTAATATTCTGGAAGAAGAGTTTCATAAAGGTATCACTCAATACAGAAGAAAGTATTTTCCTTTATTTGTTCCAAAAATGCCTCCTTTGAGCTTTATGACATATTCTTTATATATAAGGATCAACTTTGATGAGTTCCATTTCTATCACACTGAACTCTTTCTGTCAGTCTGAATCCAATTACTGAAAAGCTCAGCAAGATGAATGTTTTCTCCGTTTCATTCACTCATATCTGTAAAGTGTTCTAGTATGGTAGCAGTAGAGATAAATGAGGCAAGCAGCATTACAAATTCAAATTTGTGTAGATATATTACATATATTGTCAACTCGCCACTGGTGCTGTCTTTATGAGTCTTTTAGTCAAACTTATTTGAATATATGTTATTGTTTTCTATTCTTTATTTCCTCTATTTCCACTCTAATCTCTAGTTTTCTTCATTCTGCTTGCTTTGGGTTTAATTTGCTCTTCTATCTCTAGTTTCTTAAGGTGGAGGTTAACTGTAGATAGGTATTGATAATGTGGAAACATAGATTCTCTATCCTTCCCCAGATTTTGTTATTGTTGCTTTTTTTATTTTTTTGTAGTTGTTGCTGCTGCTGTGTAATTGTTTACTTTTCTGAACTACTTCTGTCAAGTCTGCATTCCCTGTAGTGTGTG
Organism: Choloepus didactylus; assembly: GCF_015220235.1. Lineage (NCBI taxonomy): Eukaryota > Metazoa > Chordata > Mammalia > Pilosa > Megalonychidae > Choloepus > Choloepus didactylus. The sequence continues at coordinate 43,866,474 of NC_051309.1, read as the reverse complement.
GCCTCTGAAGTCTTTTAGTTAGCTTAGTGACCAACTAATGATTGTTCAGAGATTTCCTTAAATACTTTGAATGAATAAGGAAGTAACTCAAGTTACAATGCCACAAACCCTGCTGTTCTTATTGAGGTGCAGCAGTTTTTTTTTGTTTGTTTTGTTTTTTAATAAACACTCCTCAGATTTTTGCAAGCACTCAGTTAATTTCCAGAGTTCTGACAAACAATTTTTGTTGTTTTTGCTGTTTTTATGTATGGGTGGATTTACAGAGATCCTCACTGTGCCATTTCTGATGTTGCTCAACATTTAACTCAGATGTTTTGCCATTTTTTTTTAACTATTTCGTCATGTGAATGATTAAGAACCTCAAAAATAAAATATTTTATTTCAATTTATATTCCTCTGATGATTTTTTTCTACTTCTTCTGCATAAAATGCTTCATTATTAATGGGTGAGTAGTTTCTGTTTGAAGTTTCTGTTTTCTGATGAAAAGAATGGGTAATAGATATTGGTGATGGTAGCCCAATATTGTGAATATAATTAATACCTCCAAATTGTACAGTTGAATGTGGTTAAAATTGGAAAGTTTGTGCTGTGTATTTTTTACTATGAAAAAAGTTTAAGTAAAAATTGTCCAGCTCTTCAGAATATATTAGATATATTGTTTAAATAGGTTCTAAAATAATTATTTGTAGGGCATGTAGGATATTTTTCACTAGAGGGTGTTTGTTTTAGTTTTCTTGGGCTGCTCAGATAAATACCATTGCAATGATTTGGCTTAAACAATGGCAATTTATTTGCTCGTGGTTTTGAGGCTAAGAGAAAGTCCAAATCAAGGCATCATCAAGGCGATGCTTTCTCCCTAAAGACTATGGTACCCTGGGGCTGGCTGCAGGTAACCCTTGGTCCTTAGCTTGTCACATGGCAGAGCACATGGCAACATCTCCTTCCTGGTCTCTCCCTTCTCTTCCAGTTCTGTTGATGTTCAGCTTCTGGTTGCTCCCTCGGTGGCTCTTTTCTCTGTGTGTCTGAGTTTCATTCTGTTTATAAAGAACTCCAGGAAAAGGATTAAGACCCATCCTGATTGAGGTAGGCCACACTTACTGAAGTAACCTCATCAAAATGTCCTACTTACAATGGATTCACACCCACAGGAATGGATTAAGTTTAAGAACATTTTTTTTCTGGGGTAAAAAAAGCTCCGAACAACCACAGTTTCATAGTCTTATTTCTATCAAGAAATACCCTATATTGAAAAACCAGGAGATATATGTTATTAAAATATCACTGACCACATTTCTAGTCATATGTAAATGGATAGCTAATACATGGTGACTAAATCCCCCCTTTTCCTCTTTATTTGCCAACAATTTTTCTTCAACAAATTGATTGGCCTAACCCAGCTGGAGTGGGATCTTGTCAGAGAAACTCCAAGTTGGTAAAAACCCAAATATAAATTGAAATATTTACCTACATTTAAAAGGATAAATATATTGAATTTTCTAACACAGGAGAAGTGATTATTAAAAGGGAGATAACATTACTGCAAAGGAGAGGGTAAACTTGCATATAATTGTGCCTAAGAGTCTCCTCCCGAATGCCTCTTTGTTGCTTAGATGTGGCCCTCTCTCTCTAGCTAAGCCACCTAGGCGGGTGAACTCGCTGCTCTCCCCCCTACATGAGAGCTGACTCCCAGGGGTGTAAATCTTCCTGGCAATGCAGGATATGACTCCTGAGGATGAATCTGGACCTGGCATCGTTGGATTGAGAACATCTTGACCAAAAGGGGGATGCAAAATGAAACGAAATAAAGTTTCAGTGGCTGAGAAATTTCAAATGGAGTTGAGAGGTCACTCTGGTGGACATTCTTATGCACTATATAGATAACACTTTTTAGGTTTTAATGCATTAGAATAGCTAGAAGTAGATAACTGAAACTATCAAACTCCAACCCAGTAGCCTGGACTCTTGAAGATGATTGTATAACAATGTAACTTACAAAGGGTCACAGTGTGATTGTGAAAACCTTGTGGATCGCACTCCCTTTTTCTATTGTATGGATGGATGTGTAGAAAAATGAGGACAAAATCTAAATGAAAAATAGGGTGGGATGGGGGGGTGAGTTGGGTGTTCATTTTTACTTTTATTTTTTATTCTTATTCTGATTCTTTCTAATGTAAGGAAAATGTTCAGAAATGGATTGGGGTGATGAATGCACAACTATATGATGGTATTGTGAACAGTTGATTGTACACCATGGATGATTGTATGGTATGTGAATATATTTCAATAAAACTGAATTTAATTTTTAAAAAGGGAGATAAGAAGGAATGAAAGATTACGTGTTTGTATTTCATGCTGAAGTGAAATTGCTGTCAAAGTTCTCAGGAACCTGAAGTTTTAAATACTATAAAATTCTATGTGCCAGGGCTGTTCATTCATGATAAAGTGAACTTTTGTCATTTTTATAGTTAATTTGATCACTATCTATTTTTGGTTCAAATAATTTAAGGTCTAGAATGAATTTGTCATTGTCATTAGAACTATCTAGATCAACAATTCTGTGTTGATCAAAGTAACTAGCTAAATACCAAATCTGTAATTAACATTCTGCTAATAGATGCCACCTGTTCATGATATCACCAGTATTATGATTCTATTATAAATTATTTATGCTTTTGCCCAAATGAGGCAAAAAAAATATTATTTCCCAAGGGATCTGTAAGAATGGGTCTATACTTTTCTTTTACGTATGTTATCTCTATAGGTAACAGAATACCTGGTGAACATTGTTCCCATGGATTCAGGAGATATGATATGCTCTTTGAAAATATCCATTGGTCTCACATACAGGAAAATATGTTATGGAAGGTTATAATGTAATAAAATATGTATTAAATATGAAATGTTGCATTTTTTCTTCATCTACATTTTATAATCACTTTAAAATTTTGAATAATCTTTAAACAATTATTACTTTTTTATTAAGGGTGGAATATTAAACCAGTCTTTGGAATGACCCATTCAGGATTTCCTAATTTCTTTTTATTTTTCAGATCCAGCAACTATTGTGCCCCCTCTTAATGTAATTTTTTTGAAATATACTCACACACCAGCCCTTTTTTTTCAATGTGGTAGAGATTAGAAATACTCTTTTTATTATTAAAGCTTTTATTGAATTTAATAAAGATTTACTAAGTGTCCATTATGTACTAGGACAAAAATAAGACACAGTTCCTAATTTGGAGTGATGTACAGTTACAAGATGTGGGCAGAAAATGATAATACAGTGTAGTGATACAGCAATGCAAAGAATCCAAGCAAACAGGAAGCCATAACCCAGATTTGGGGGAAGATAGCCAGGGGGTCAAGAAAGGTTTTGTTTAGAAATGGACACCTAATTGAACCTGTGGCCTTCAGTAGAGATTTGCGGCCACCACATGGCAACTGTACAGTAGGGAGGGAGCTGAGGAAATGTGTTTCTGGTTTCAAAGTTTGTTCACTGTCCAGATTTGCTGTAGTACCTATCATTGGTTGAACCCACTCAATAGCTTGAGAGAAAGGGAGGCCCCCTCTCTTATTTTTACTAGAGAGGTTGTGGGTTTACAGAACAATTATGAATAAAATACAGGATTCCCATGTACCACCCCACCAACAAAAACTTGCATTGGTGTGGGACATTTTTTACAATTGCTAATAACAAATTTTTTATTATTGTACTATTAATTAAGTCCATGGTTTAACTTGAGGCTCACTGTTTGTGTAGTATAGTTCCATGATTTTTTAAAAAAAAAATTTATTCTATTACCATATATACAAGCTAACAATTCCATTTTAAATCATATTCAGAGATATATTTCAGTGCTGTTAATTGCATTCACAATGTTGTGCTACCATCACCACCATCTATTACCAAATAATTTTTGTCACTCCAAATAGGAACCCTATTTTAAGCCTTAACTTCCCATTTCCTATCCCCAACCTGTCCCCTGGTAACCTATATTCTAGATTCTGACTCTATGAATTTACTTATTCTAATTGCTTTAAATCAGTGAGACCATACAATATTTGTCCTTTTGTGTCTGACTTAGTTCACTCAACATGGTATCTTCAAGGTTTATCCATGCTGTCATATGTATCAGGACTTCCTTTCTTTTTAAATCTGAGTAATATTCCATTGTAGATATATGCTATATATTGTTTATCCATTCATCAGTTGATTGACACTTCGGTTGCTTCCATCTTTTGGCAATTGTGACTATTGTCACTATGAACATTGGTGTGCAAATATCTGCTTGAGTTCCTGCTTTAAATTCTTTTGGGTATATATCTAGTGGTGGGATAGCCAGGCCATATAGTAGTTCTATACTTAAGCTTTCTGAGGAATTACCAAATTGTCTTCCATGATGTCTGCAACATTTTACCTTGCCACCAGCAATGAATGAGTGTTCCTATTTCTTCACATCCTCTCCAACACTTTTTATTTTCCATTTTTAAAGTAGCAGCCATTCTAATGAGTGTGATATGGTATCTCACCATGGTTTCTATTTATATTTCCCTGATGACTAATATTGAGCACCTTTTACTGTGTTTTATAGCCAGTTGTAAGTCTTCTTTGGAGAGATGTCTAGTCAAGTCTTTTGCTCTGTTTTGGATTGGGTTGTTTGTTGTTTTTTTTTTTTTAATTAAATTCAGTTTTATTGAGATATTTTCACATACCATACAATCATCCATGATGTACAATCAATTGTTCACAGAACCATCATATAGTTGTGCATTCATCACCCCAATCTATTTTTGAACATTTTCCTAACATCAGAAAGAATCGGAATAAGAAGAAAAAATAAAGGTAAAAAAGAACACCCAAATCACCCCCCCATTGCACCCTATTTTTCATTTAGTTTTTGTCCCCATTTTTCTACTCATCCATCCATACACTGGATAAAGGGAGTGCCATCCACAGGGTTTTCACAATCACACTCTCACCACTTGTAAGCTACATTGTTATGCAATCGTCTTCAGAGTCCAGGCTACTGGGTTGGAGTTTGATAGTTTCAGGTATTTACTACTAGCTATTCCAATACATTAAAACCTAATGCATAAGAATGTCCACCAGAGTGAGCTCTCGACTCCATTTGAATTCTCTCAGCCACTGAAGCTTTATTTTGTTTCATTTTGCATCCCCCTTTTGGTCAAGAAGATGTTCTCAATCCCACGATGTCAGGTCCAGATTCATCTCTGGGAGTCATATCCTGTGTTGCCAGGGAGATTCACTCCCCTGGGTGTCACATCCCACGTAGTGGGGAGGGCAGTGAGTTCACCTGCCGAGTTGGTTTTGTTAGAGAGCAAGAGCCACATCTGAGCAACAAAGAGTCACTTGGGGAGACTCCTAGGCACAATTATGTGCAGGTTTAGCCTCTCCTTTTCATAAGGACAAGTCCCATGATGGAGGGCTCAGCACATCAAACTGCCAGTCCTAATGTTTATGAGAATGTCAGCAACAATCCAGGCAAGGAAGTCCAATGCTTCTGCATTTTCCCCCAGCACCTCAGGGGCCCCTGCATATATATATATATATATATTTTTTTTTTTTTTTCAAAATTTCATCATATAGTTTTGTATTCAACACCACAATTTTTGAACATTTTCATTACTCCAAAAAATAAAAATGAAAATAATAAAAATAAAAGTAAAAGAGAACACGCAAAGCATTCCATACCCCCTCTCCCCCCTCATTTACTTTTTTTTTTTTTAATCTTCATTTTATTGAGATATATTCACATACCACGCAGTCATACAAAACAAATCGTACTTTCGATTGTTTACAGTACCATTACATAGTGGTACATTCATCACCCAAATCAATCCCTGACACCTTCATTAGCACACACACAAAAATAACAAGAATAATAAGTAGAGTGAAAAAGAGCAATTGAAGTAAAAAAGAACACTGGGTACCTTTGTCTGTTTGTTTCCTTCCCCTATTTTTCTACTCATCCATCCATAAACTAGACGAAGTGGAGTGTGGTCCTTATGGCTTTCCCAATCCCATTGTCACCCCTCATAAGCTACATTTTTCTACAGCTGTCTTCGAGATTCATGGGTTCTGGGTTGTAGTTTGATAGTTTCAGGTATCCACCACCAGCTACCCCAATTCTTTAGAACCTAAAAAGGGTTGTCTAAAGTGTGCATAAGAGTGCCCAACAGAGTGACCTCTCGTCTCCTTTTGGAATCTCTCTGCCACTGAAGCTTATTTCATTTCCTTTCACATCCCCCTTTTGGTCAAGAAGATGTTCTCCATCCCACGATGTCAGGTCTACATTCCTCCCAGGGAGATTCACTCCCCTGGGTGTCTGATCCCACGTAGGGGGGAGGGCAGTGATTTCACCTTTCAAGTTGGCTTAGAGATTTCGCTGATCTCAGCAGTTCCACGTTTTCATGAGTGTTGTATGAAGTATGCCCAAAGTCAGATTGCTCTGTGGTGTCCAGTCCATGCAGTTCCTGGCTTTCTACCTCCTTTCCTGGAGGAGTAACTAAAACATACAGCTCACCAGTCTGCCATCTTGCCCCGCCTCCGGGTTGTTTGTGTTTTTAAGTTGAAGTATTTATATATTTTGGATAGTAATTCTTTATTGGGTATGTGGTTTCCATATATTTTCTCCCATTGTGTAGGTTGTCATTTTACTTTCATGATAAAGTCCTTAAAGGTACAAAAGTTTTTAACTTTGATAAGGTCCCTTTTATCTGTTTTTTCTTTCATTGCTTGTGCTTTGTGTGTAAAGTCAAAGAAACCATTGCCTAACACAACGTTCTGAAGATGCTTCCCTACATTTTCTTCTAGGAGTTTGATAGTTCTAGCTCTTATATTAAGGACTTTGATACATTTAGGGTTGATTTTTGTATATGGTGTCTGGTAGGGGCCCTTCTTTTTTTGCAAATGGAGATCCAGTTTTCCCTCATTATTTGTTGAAGAGACCTATATGCTGTCTGCAAGAGATTCACCTAAAGTCAAATGTTAGCTATACAACATTAGATAAAAATAGACATTAAGTTGAAAACAGTTACAAGGGACAAAGATGGTCCCTAATAAAAGGGACAATTCAACAGGAGGATATAACAATTATAAATATATATGCACCTAAAAGCAGAGTCCTAAAATATATGAAGGAAAAAGTGAAGATTTGAAGGGAGAAATGGATGGTTCTATATTAAAAGTAGGAGACTTTAACACACTACTCTCAATAATGGATATAAGCAGAAGATCAATCAGGGAGTGCAGAACTTGAATGATACACTAAACCAACTATACCTAACAGACCTGCATAGAACACTGCTGGCAATGAAAACAGAATACACATTCTTCTCAAGTTCACATGGATCATTCTCCAGGGTAGACCGTATATTGGGTCACAAAACAAGTCTCAAAAATTTCTAAATTATTGAAGCCATACAATATATATTCACCGACCACAATAGAATGAAGCTAGAAATCAATAACAGAGGAAGAAATGGAAAATTCACAAAAATGGAAATAAAACAACATACCCTTAACCAGTGGATTAAGGAGGAATTAAGAAGCAAAACTAGAAACTCTCTTGAGGTGCATGAAAATGAAAATACAACAATGGCAACTTATGGGATGCAATTGAAGGCAATGTTGACAGGAAAATTCATAGCTCTAATATTTACACTTAAAAAGAAGAAAGACTTCAAATCAGAGACCTAATCTTGAAACATAGAAGAAATGGACAAATTCTTAGGAACAAACAAACTACCCACCTTGACTCTAGAAGAAATAGAAGATCTCATCAAAATTATTACTAGTAAAGAAATTGAATCAGTCATCAGAAACCTCAGAACAAAGAAAAGACCAAGACCAGATGGCTTCACAGGGGAATTCTACCAAACATTCCAAAAAGACTTAATTTCAATTCTGCTCAAACTCTTCCAAAAAATCGAGGAAGAGGGAACACTCCACAATTTATTCTATGAAGCCAACATCACTCTCATACCAAAGCCAGATAAAGATACCACAAGAAAAGAAAACTGTAGACCAATATCTCTTATGGCTATACATGCAAAAATCCTCAAGAAAGTACTAACAAACCAAATTGAAAAACATAATAAAAGAATTATACACCATGATCAATTGGGATTTATCCCTGGTATACGCTGGTTCAACAAAAGAAAATCAATTAATGAAATAACCACATTAACAGAAAGAAGAGAAAAAAACCACACAATCATGTCAGTTGGTACAGAAAAGGCATTTCTTAAGATACAGCACCATTTCTTTATAAAAACACTTTGAGCACTAGGAATAGAAGGAAATTTCCTCAACATGATTAAGGGCATATATGAAAAGCCCACACCTAACATCCTGTTTATTGGTGAAAAACTGAAAGCCTCCCTCTGATTTCAGGAACAACTCTAGGATGCCAACTGTCACCACTGTTATTCAAAATTGTTCTGGAATTTCTTGCCAGAGGAATTAGGCAAGAAAAAGAAATAAAAGGCATCTGAATTGGAAAGGAAGAAGTAAAACTTTCCTTCTATGTAGATAATATGGTCCTATATACAGAAAATCCTGAAAATCCACAACAAAGCTCCTAGATCTTCTAAATAAATTCAGCAAAGTGGTGGGGTATAAGAAATCAACTCCTAAAAATAGTGTTTCTATACACAAGCAATGAACAATTGGAAGAAGACATCAAGAAGAACATTCCATTCATCATAGCAACTAAAAAATAAACATAACCAAAGATGTTAAGGGCTTGTACACAGACTACTACAAAACATTGCTAAAAGAAATTAAAGAGGACCTAAATAAATTGAAGGATATTCTGTGTTCATGGATTTTTTTTTTTTTCTGGAAGACTATATATTGTAAAGATTTAAAGATTCAATGCCCTCTGAATCAACACTCAAATAATCTTCTTTGCAGAAATGTAAAAGCCAATTGTTGAATTTATATGGAAGCATAAGGGGCCCAGAATAGCTAAAGCCTTATTGAAAAAGAAGAGTGAAGTTGGATGACTCACACTTCCCAATGTTAAAAGTTATTGCAAAGCCACAATAATCAAAACAGCAGGGTCCTGGCACAAGGATAGACATATAGACCAATGGAATATAATTAAGAGCTCAGAAATCAACCCTCATGTTTATGGCCAACTGACCACTCAATTGGAAAGAAAGGTCTCTTCAACAAATAATGAGGGGAAAACTGGATCTCCATTTGCAAAAAAAGGAGGACCCCTACCAGACACCATATACAAAAATCAACCCTAAATGTATCAAAGTCCTTACTATAAGAGCTAGAACTATCAAACTCCTAGAAGAAAATGTAGGGAAGCATCTTCAGAACGTTGTGTTAGGCAATGGTTTCTTTGACTTTACACACAAGGCACAAGCAACAAAAGAAAAAACAGATTAAAGGGACCTCATCAAAGTTAAAAACTTTTGTACCTCAAAGGACTTTATCATGAAAGTATAATGACGACCTACACATATTGTTAAGATGTCGATAATACCCAAAGCAATTTAAAGTTGTTTTAGAGTTCCCATGTTTACAGGAACTTGGTTGACTCTTCTGTTTACCTGGAGATAATCCTCCCTCTCCTGGGTATTTGATGGCTGGTGCTCATTGTCCCAGACTATCTACCTCTATAGTTTTTTATACTCCTTTCATTGTCTCACACTGTTTTTGCCTGCAGGGAAAATTCTGGAATAAGGGACTTTCACAAGTCAGTCTTTCCATGTCAAAACAGGGTCAGAGGAGGGACTCGGGCAAGATGGTGTCGGAAATAAAGTGGTACCTGTAAGGGAATAAACGCTCTCTCGGTTCTGGAGGAGAAAAGAATTTATTTACGATCTTGCAAGATGGGGCGTCCAGCCAAACACGCGGAAGGCTGGCACGCCAGAGGAAGAGAATGGCGATCTTTAAATCTCCTACTCCTAATTCGCAAGTCCCTCCCCTGTTTCCCCATTGACTGGGTACTACAGAGGTTACAGCCTATCCGAGAACACTAACTAATTCATCTTTTGAGATTTTAATTTGTATAGCCAATCCCAGAGAGCCAACTAGCTCATTATTGAGATTTTGAACTGATTAGCCAATCCCCCCACAAATTTTTATTTTTTTGCTGTGAGTTCCCACCTCTGATACTACCTCATGTCTCTTTACATCAGGCAGATTCTCTCTTCTCTTTGTCTGGGGCTTGTTTAAACTGGTTTTGCCTCCATTTCCCTTATTCCATGCTGTCTCTATGTGAAAACGAAACTTATTCCTTTCTTACAATGGCGGCATAGAGAGGAGTGGAAGCTAAGTAGTCCCCCTGGAACAACTACAAAAAAACAGAAACAACTAGTAAATAATCCAGAATAACTGCAGGGGGACAAACAAGACCATCCATTCATCATACACCAACCTGAATTGGGAGGAATGCCCGAGAACACAGCATAAAATCTGTAAGTAAAACCTGCGGAACCAGGTCAGGAGACCCCCTCCCCCACAGCCCGAGCTGCGGAGCCGCGTGGTGCCAGAGAGAAGCTCTCTCCCAGCAAGCGAATATAGCTCAGCTGAGCTCCAACTGGGGTTTTAAGTAGCAAGTGTGAACTGCTCACTACAGGTACGCAGCCCCCAAAAACAGACAGAGGCTCTGGGTGACGACTGACCTGGGAGAGCCGGAGGGTCGCCTTGGACTGGGTCTGAAGGGAACTATCTGTTTCTTTTTCGGCTCAGTGGAGAAAGCCCCAGTCATATTGTTTCCAGGGCTGTGACTCGGGGAAGGGTGGAGACACCACAAGCAGAGAGTGAGACCATTGAAATGCTAATGACCTCCACCTGAGGGGTCTGTCTTCTCTAGGAGAAAAGGGGTGGGGCCCTTTCCATTCAGAACCAGACCCCAGAGCCTGGGGGAACACAGCCATACCTCCTCACACCAGTCAAGAATTATAGGCTAACAGGCATCACCTGCTGGGCAGAAAAGCACAGTGACCCGAGGCATCAAAGAGTGGAGCAATTTTCTAAGACACACCCACAGGGAAACCAGATACTGAATATTTCTTCCCTCTGGGACCTGAGCCTGTTCTGGTCTGGGAAAACCTGATTTGGATAACCAAGGAAACCATGCCTAGACAACAGAAAATTACAACCTACACTAAGAAAAACAAAGTTATGCCCCAGTCAAAGGAACAAACGTACCCTTCAACTGAGATACAGGAATTTAAACAACTAATGCTAAATCAAATCAAAAAGTTTAGAGAAGATATTGCAAAAGAGATAGAGGCTGTAAAGGAAGCACTGGACATGTATATGGCAGAAATCAAAAGTTCAAAAAACCTACTAGTAGAATCTATGGAAATGAAAGGCACAACACAAGAGATGAAAGACACAATGGAAACATACAACAGCAGATCTCAAGAGGCAGAAGAAAACACTCAGGAACTGGAGAACAAAACACCTGAAAGCCTACACACAAAGGAGCAGATGGAGAAAAGAATGAAAAAATATGAGCAACGTCTCTGGGAACTCAAGGATGAAACAAAGTACAATAATGTATGTATCATTGGTGTCCCAGAAGGAGAAGAGAAGGGAAAGGGGGGCAGAAGCAATAATAGAGGAAATAATTAATGAAAATTTCCCATCTCTTATGAAAGACATAAAATTACAGATCCAAGAAGTGCAGCGTACTCCAAACAGAAGAGATATGAAGAGGCCTATGCCAAGACACTTAATAATCAGATTATCAAATGTCAAAGACAAAGAGAGAATCCTGAAAGCAGCAATAGAAAAGCAATCCATTACATACAAAGGAAGCTTCATAAGACTATGTGCGGATCTCTCAGCAGAAACCATGGAGGCAAGAAGGAAGTGGTGTGATATATTTAAGATACTGAAAGAGAAAAACCACCAACCAAGAATCCTGTATCCAGCAAAGCTGTCCTTCAAATATGAGGGAGAGCTCAAAATATTTTCTGACAAACAGACAATGAGAGACTTTGTGAACAAGACACCTGCCCTACAGGAAATACTAAAGGGAGCACTACAGGGTGATAGAAGACAGGAGTGTGTGGTTTGGAACACAATTTTGGGAGATGGTAGCACAACAATGTAAGTACACTGAACAAAGGTAACTATGAATACGGTTGAGAGAGAAAGATGGGGAGCATGTGAGACACCACAAGAAAGGAGGAAAGATAACGACTGGGATTGTGTAACTTGGTGAAATCTAGAGTATTCAACAATTGTGATAAAATGTACAAATATGTTCTTTTACGAGGGAGAACAAGCAAATGTCAACCTTGCAAGGTGTTAAAAATGGGGAGGCATTGGGGGAGGGATGCAATCAGCATAAACTAGAGACTGTAACTAACAGAATCATTGTATTATGCTTCTTTTAATGTAACAAAGGTGATATACCAAGGTGAATGCAGATAAGAGGGGGGGATAGGGGAGGCATGTTAGACACTTGACATTGGTGGTATTTTCTGATTGTTTATTCTACTTTGATTTAAGGTTATTTTTCCTTTTGCTGCTTCCTAGCTGTCATTTTTTTTGTTTCCTCTTCCTTTTGCCTCTCTACCTTCTTTGACTCTCCCTCCTGCCTTGTGGAAGAAATGTAGATGCTCTTGCTTAGTATGAGCAGAATGGTTGATTAGGATGAACTTAAATGCTTGGAAATGAACAGGGGTGTTGGCAGCAAGACGTGAGAATAACTAACAGCACCAAATGGTGTGTGAATGAGGTGGAAAGGGGAAGCTCAGAGTCATATATGTCACCAGAAGGAAAGCTGGAGGTCAAAAGATGGAAATGTATAAAACTGAATCCTATGGTGGGCAATGTCCATGATCAACTGTACAAATACTAGAAATCACTTCATGAACCAGAACAAATGTATGACAATACAATTAGAAGTTAATAATAGAGGGGCATATAGGGAAGAACTATATACCTATTACAAACTATATACTACAGTTAGTAGTATTTCAACATTTTTTCATAAACAGTAACAAACGTACTATATCAGTACTAGGAGTCAACAATTGAGGGGGGTTGATTAGGGATAGGGGAGGTTTAGAGTTTCCTTTTCTTTTTTTCTTTTTTCATCTTTCACTTTATTTCTTGTCTGGAGTAATGAAAAGTTTCTAAAAATTGAACAAAAATTAAGTGTGATGGATGCACAGCTGTATGAGGGTACCCAGGGGCAAGTGATTGTACACTTTGGATCTCTGGATAATTGTATGGTATCTGAACAATCTCAATAAAAATGAAAAAAAAAAAAAAAACAGGGTCAGAGATCCATAAGGCAGATGCATATCAGCCCAAAAATTCCCTGGGGAGGGGATCAGGAAGAGTGCCAAAACTTCTCTGATGGCTCCCCCAAGGTGAACTTCCTGGTCTGCTCAACAAATACAGCCCTTCAGCTAACTGTCCCCCACCCCCATTCCCCAGCCCTGAGGAAATGCTGCCCCTTTAAATCTCCACTGCCCCTTGTGTGATGAGGTTTGAAACAATGGCTGCTACAGCCTTTGTCGGGTCGGGTTGAATCCATGGCTGCTGTCTGAGCCAGCAATCCAAATTTGCTAAGCAAAGGCCATGATAGTGATCCACAGTGCCTACCCGTGTTTTGGGGGAAGAGGATTTTTAGGTCTCTTTCTCTCAGCAGCAGCTATCCAGGGACTGGATGTTGTGTGGGCCTGCTGTGAAAGTGGGGGGTAGACAGCATTAGCTGCCACATGGAGAGAGCAATTTACAATCCTTTACTGTAATTTGTCTGCCTCTTCCTCCTCCTCTTCCTTGATTCTGTACAGTTTTCTTCTGTCCTCAGGAGTTTCATAATAGTTGTTTTAGACAGCTCCTGCCTGTTTAAGTTGTTTTGGTGGGAGTCCTGGAGCTCCCTACTCTGCCATCTTTCCTGAAGTCCCAAGGGAGCGCTTCGAGGTATATTATTCAGGGTAGTCTCCTGAGGCACAGAGCAAAGAGTGTGTGAAGGATGGAGAAAGCTTCTAGAGTGGCATGTGTACTCTTACTATAAATCCCTATTAAAATAGTGCCCTTCATACAGTATCAGAATATTTAAGCCTAATCTGTTTGCATCACAGGAAAGCCATTATTATAGTGTAATCTTAGTTTCTGTGCCCTTAAGTTCTTTGAAGGGTTCTTGAAACCAACAGGGAAATAAGAATGAATACTATAGAACTATGATTTTAAAAAATCCAAAATGAAATTGAACTTTTGTATAAAGTGCAATATTGGAATTACAAAGGAAATACAACTTACTTGCCTGGTATTTATTGGTAGTGGTTCTTGAGTTTCTCATTGAAGTCCAAACTAGATTGTCTTTGGAGGCATCCTGGCGGTGGCAAACAGTTGGCAAATGTGTGGCAAGTCAAAGAATTTTGTTGAACAAGTGATTTCATGGGAAGCACTGGGATTTGTTTTATGGGTGAAACAAAATGTGCCAGTTTGGATGTTTTATGTCCCCTAAAACTCCATGTTCTTTGATGCAATCTTCTGGGGACAGATGTATTAATGTCAATTGAGTTGGAACCTATTCATTGAGTGTTTCCATGGAGATGTGACTCAATCAACTGTGGGCAAGACCTTTGATTGGATAATTTCCATGGAGGTGTTACCCACCCATTCAGGGTATGTCTTAATTAAATCACTGGAGCCATATAAAACAGCTGACAAACAGAAGGACTTCAGAGCAACTGACAGTGACATTTTGAAGAGGTGCTACCGCTAAGAGAGGACAAAAAGCCTCAAGAGCAACATTTTGGAGACCGTCATTTTGAAACGCAACCTGGGGGCAAGCAGACACCAGTCACGTGTCTTCTGAGCTAACAGGTTTTCCGGACACCAGTGGCCATCCTTCAGTGAAGGTACCCTATTGATGACTTACCTTGGACACTTTATGGCCTTAAGACTGTAACTGTGTAACCAAATAAACCCCCTTTATAAAAGCCAATCCATGTCTGGTATTTTGCGTAATGGCAGCATTAGCAAACTAGAACACAAGGCTTAAGCCCCAATGGTAGAATATTCTAGCAAATCAAGTTGTATGAAAGAGTAGAAGGTATGGTTTGAATTATGATCCCGACCTAATGCTTAGCATACTTTATCTAATAGGTATTTCTTTTCTGAAATGTCAGAGTCACTTTACACAGAAATTATACATTTTGCCTTAATGTTTAAATGGTTGACCAAATGGAAAAATTTATTGAATGTTAAATTTTTATTTTCTTTATATTTTATTTCTTAAGTATATGAAGAGTTATATGAAATGGTGGGACTGACTAACATTTTAAATGGCACATACTTAGATAAACTCCCCTTCCCCCCAAACCTAAACCAACCATACCAAACCAATCAAACAAACACTCAAAACAGCCAGAAACCTGAAATAATAACTAGCCACTAGGTTTGCATATACTACTTTGTTATAAACTAAATTTGGGGAGCCCCTGCTGGTGAATTGATGAATTGTCAAATTTTTTTTAAATGGGCGTGCAGTTAATTAGAGTTGCCAGATGAACTACAGGATGCCCAGTTATATTTGAATTTCAGATAAACAGTGAATAATTTTTTGGTATAAGTATGTCAGTGCAGTATGTACTCCATATGCCAGTGCTGGCTTGTTTTAAATTTATAATTGTACTGTCTCAAGTGGCTCAGGAAAGATTGCCTTGAAATCCAGATAGCATGATTATTTAGAAATATATTAATTGCCATAGTCACATTGCTGCAGCAGGAAGTGTTTGTCTTCCCTCGTTCTGTCTTAAATCTAGCTCCTTGCCTGTGCTTCATTGTGCTCTTCTTCCTAGTCTGTGTATTTCTTTCCTGTTGTTACATTCTCACATTTAAGGACTTTAAAGACCTGATTTTATTTTGCCAGTGGACCACATAAGAAAATGTATTCTCTCTATCTTGGTTGCAATTAAATATTTGCCTGTAGTTGCAAAAATCTAATTAATTTAAAACCTGTTTTATAAAATATCACAAGATGGAGATGTTGCTCCATGAAAGTGGCACTTAAAGTGGGTGAGGCAAAAAAATTTCTTTTTTTCTCTTTTTAGGCATCTTTCTTTCTATCTCTATCTTGTTCTCAGTCTTCAGTGGTTTAAGGTAATGAGACATTGAAAGGGAGTGGAGCTAGTAGATCTGTATTCAAATCCCAGATTTTTTTTCATTCTGCCTATAATTCTGAATTAACTTAATTTCAAGGAGCCCTAAGATCTTCTGTAACTTACTGTTGTTATGAAGAGAAATTAAATAATATGTTGAAAAATCAATGCCTTCCAGCCAAAGACCACCAGAAAAGTACCAGTAATTGAACAAGTTCAATTTACAATTCACTGCAACCAGGGGAACCATGGGGCATTTCAGTAAGGGGGTGTTTAAAAGGACTTAATAGGATTTGAGTTGTGGTTGGGTGATTCTGGGGAGGGTCTAAAGAAGTGAGAGCTCATTCTGGATTGTGTTCTACCAGAATGCTGGAACAATCCTAAGACTTCTCTCTCAATAAACCTAAACTATAGGGAAGGCAGACTAGGGCAGGGCTAAAATTCTAAAGGTAAGGAAGCAGTAGACACTCGTAGCTGGGAGAGGAGGCTGCTTGGTATTTTATGAGTTGTACAATGGTCTTATTTTTCCCTGTGTTTAGACAAAATTATGCAGTGGCCTTGTTTTGTATTACTTCATCATGGTGTCAGGGTGACCTTGCCTGATGTGGTATCTGTGAGACTGCTTACGTTCAACGAGAAACTCACATGGCCTATCTGTGAGCACCAGACCAGCTTCTGACAACACCGAGGCCTGGCTAATCAGGCCTGTTCCTGGATGTCGGGCTGCTTTTTTCTTTCTCAGAAAGCACCTAGCATTTAGTAGATGCTCACTAAAATGTGGTTGCCTCTGGACTGTATTATTTGAAGATACATTGTTCTCTCCTGTCACTGGACAATGAGTGCCTAAAGGACAGAGGTCCTATTTCATTCATCTTTTTATCTCTCTGACACGGAAAAGGTGCTTAATACTGTTGAAAGAATAAATGCCTTCCACAATCTTGTTCTTTTCTCTTCCTTCCTTTTATATTCTACCTCCCTTTTCTCTTCCTTAACCGGAGATAGTAAACAAATATAATAAGGTTTATAAGATAATGCTTTTTAAGAAATCAGCCAAAACAGAAATTTCATTCTTTATTCACTACAAACAATTTAAGGGAGGTTCAAGTACAAGTATAGAGTACTCCTATTGACAATCTTCATTATTTAAAATTCTCTTGCACCAAGAGAGTCCCTGGAGCCTCTCATCTTCCTTCACCAGTGCTTCATACATATTCTCCTAATTTCTCCATTGTGGTCCCTTCAATTTTCTCTTCTTTGCTCTGCACAGCTCTGCACAACACACTCTGATGGGACCTGCTATGTCGTCTTCAGGAGAGTGGATTTTTGTTTCCACCTTGAATGCTTTTCTTTGGCTCTGATTGCTTTTCTTTGCTTCTACTTTCTTCTCAAACAGCAGCAGTGGGTGAGTGGATTTGCGTTTTCCTGTAATGATGGGATAGGGTTTTCAGGTTAATGCTGCTGCTGAAAGTACCACCAACAAAAATGCTGAAACAATATGAAAATAAAAACTTAGATGCTTCAAAGAACAGAAAAAAATAGAAAGCAAGTAAACCCCTGTAAGTGAAGCTAAATTAGAAACTCAGAAAAGTGATCGGGGCACAGAATCTGTTTTTGCCTTGAGGGCATTTGTTGTTTCCAGCAATTTGAACCTTCTTTGTGATGGCCTTGAAAGGCAAGGAGGACAAAAATGAAAGTAGAGTCTACATGAGATGCAAGTCTAATAAGAGACCTCCCCAACAATAAACTGGAGCCCACAGGGTTACATGCTTAGGGTAAGAATGAACCAGAATTAAATGAGAACTCATGCCGATTTCCAGCGTGGGTTTAGGAATCTCAAGCCTTGCACACGTTCCTCTCATCTTGCTTGTGCCCACTGGGGCCTGACAAAGCAAATGTAAATCTTCTTTGGAGAAAGGAAACTTTATAAGTCTCATCTTATCCCTACAAATAATATTTGGTTTGAGCAGCACACCAAGATAATGAAGGACACAAGGAAGCAACGAACTGTAACAGTGAAAAGCCCTAACAATCAAAATAAATAATAAAGTCAGTCCAAGTTAAATGCCAGCACACATGAAAAAATTTAGGATTAAACTTTGACTATGAGCTTGATGTTATTAACGGTGAAGGGAAAGTATCAAAGAGTGCATTAATAGAAGTAGAGTGTTCCAAGCAAGATAGTGATGGGCAGAGTGAGGGTGAGAGCTCCATTTCATCAGGTGCCAGTCAGACATGTACATCACATGTTAAAAGGATGATGACATCAACAGAATGGGACACTTCTCAAAGATAACAACCAGGAAAAAGGGTGAGGAGTCTGAGAACTGTCCATTTGGTAATGGCTGTTCTGAAAGGAAAGAAACAACTGTCTTGTTCAGGATGGTTCCAGTTGGCAAACAATCATAACAAATGGTGCTGATAGCTAGCATTTACTGAGTACCTATTATACACAAGACAGGGTACTAAGCACTTTGCAGAAATATTTTTCATCAATCCTCCCAACGAATCTATGTTAGATGCTATTATTACTAGATATAAAGTTTAGTAAATTATGCAAGTCCAGAATGGGAAAATCTATAGAGACAGAAAGTAGATTAGTTGTTGCTTAGCACTGGGCAGGATGGGATGATAGAGGAGTGATAGCTAAAGGGTATGGGGCTTCTTTTTGAGGTGATGAAAATGTTCTAAAATCAACTGTGGTGATGGTTGCATGTATCTGTGAATATACTAAAAACCATTGGATTGTATACATTAAATGGGTGAATTGTATGGTATATGAATTATATCTCAATAAAGCTATTAAAAAAAAAAGTTTAGTAATTAGCCCAAGGTTGTACAGGTAGTAAGTTGTAGAGCTGGGATTCAGTTCAGGTAATATAATTCTGGAGTCCATACACTTGACCACTTTGCTATGTTGCTATACTGACCGTTCACTGTACTTTTTAAATCCTACTAACAACTCGATTAGACAGGTACCCAAATTACTCCCTATTTAAAGATGAAGAAACTGGTGCTTAGAAAAATACTGGCCCAGGGTAACAAAAACGTTTTTTCTTTTTTTAAACAGCTTTGTTGAGGTACTATTGACATACACTAAACTGCGCATGTATAAAGTGTATAATTTGATAGGTTTTGAGATAATAAACATATCAATCACCCCCAAAAGTTTTCTTACCTTTTGTAATACCTCTTTTTTCTCCTTTCCATTTACTCCCAACCCCACCCCATATTACACAACCACTGATCTGCTTTCTGTCACTACAGATTATTTTGGATTTTTAAGACTTTTAAATAAATAGAATCTTATTTTATTCTAAATAAAGGGGTTGAGACATATTGGAGCCTGAGGCAAAAGGAAAAATCAGTAATACCTATCCTGTCTTCATTTAAATTTTTGATATTATGTTCTTCCTGGATTTTTTGGCATTAATTTTGATTTTTTAAGTATTGTATTAAAAGATTAATTGTCTTGATTACTGAGTTTTTTGGCACTCCTTTAAATTTTGTGCCTAAGGCTAGTGCCTCAGTTGCCCCAGTCTCTTCACCCTAAACCTGGTCCTGAATTTATGTATATTCATCTTGTATCCTACAATCTGGCTAAGCTCACTTACTAGTTCTAGTAGCTTTTAAATTTTTTTCTATGAGATGATTATGTCTTCACTGAAAAAAAGACAGTTTTACTTCTCTTTTCCAATTTGGATGCCTTTTATTTATTTGTTTTTCTTGCCTTATTGCCCTGGCTAGAACCTTCAGTACAGTGTTGACTACAAGTGCCAAGAGTGGACATCCTTGTCTTGTTCCAGATTGTAGGGGAAAAATTCAGCTTTTCACCACTAAGTATGTTGCTAACTGTGGATGTTTTGTAGTGCTTTGATAAGATTGAGGACATTCCCTTCTATTTCTAGTTTGCTGAGAGTTTTTCTTAGCAAGAATCGATGTTGGGTTTTGTCAAATGCTTTTTCTGCACCTATTGAGATGATCATGTACTATTTCCTTTTTATATATTATATAGTGAATTACTTTGACTGATTTTCAAATATTAAACCAGCCTTGATTTCTTCCAATAAACCCCACTTTGTCATGGTGCAGTCATTATTATTTTTATATATTTTTTATTCAATTTGCTAAAGTTTTTTGAGGATTTTTGCAACTATGTTCATGAGGGATATTGGTCTGTGATTTTCTTTTCTCATAATGTCTTTCTCTGGCTTTTGATATCTGAATAATGCTGTTCAAGAACAATTAACTAAGAAGTACTCACTCCTCTTTAATGTTCTGGAAAAATTTGCATAATTGGTATATTTTCTGTTCCAGTTTGCTAATGCTGCTGTTATGCAAAATACCAGAAATGGATTAGCTTTTATAAAATGGGCTTATTTGGTTACAAATTTATAGCCCTGAGTCCATAAAAGTACCCAAACAAAGGCATCGACAATAGGGTACCTTCACCAAAGGAAGGCCAATGATGTTCAGAAAACCTCTGTTAGCTGGGAAGGCACATGGTTGGCATCTGCTGATCCTGTGTTGTGTTCCAGCTCCTCTCTCAGCTCCTGTGCGTTCTTCAAAATGTTGCTCTTGGGGCATTTGTCCTCTCTTAGCTTCTCTGGAACAAACTCTGGGCAAGCATCTCCAAAGTTTCATCAAAAGTCTGCTTTCAGTGGCTGTCTCCAAAATGTCACTCTCAGCTCCTCTGAGGTCCTTCTGTTTGTGAGCTCTTTTACAGAACTCCAGTGATTAAATCAAGACCCACCTTGAATGGACAGGGTCCATATCTCCATGGAAATAATCTAATCAAGGTATTACCCCCAGTTGGGTGGGTCACATCTCTATGAAAACATCCAGTCAAGAGATCACACCCTAATCAAAAAGATTAATCAATCTGCCTCCACAAGATTGCATCAAAGAATATGGTTTTTTCTGGGTGACATAATATATACAAACCGGCACATTTTCTTATAAATTTTGGTAGTAATCAAAAGTGAAACCATCTGGATCTCAAGTTTTCTTTGTGAAATGGTGTTTTCATGACAACTTCAATTTTTAAATAGATATAGTTATCTTCAGGTTATCTGTTTCTTCTTGAGGTAACTTTGGTAGTTTGTGTTTTTTCAAGGAAATTGTCCATTTCATCTAAATTCTTAAATTTATTGGAATACAGTTGTTCACAATAGTACTTTATTATTCTTTTTAATAGCATATAATCTGTAAAGACATAACCTTGCTCATTGCTGATATTGGTAATTTGTGTCTTCTTTCTTTTTTCCCTGTACACTCTGGTTAGGTGTTTAACTGTTTTATTAACATTCTTAAAGAGCCATTTCTGGTTTCATAGATTTATGTTACTGTAACATGTTTTTTATTTCACTGACTTCTGCTCTGATCTTTATTAATTCCTTTCTTCTACTTACTATGGGATGATACTTCTGGTGGCTCTTTTAGTTTCACTGCTGCTAAATCAAATACTATACAATGAGTTGGCTTAACAACAGGGGTTTATTGGCTCACAGTTTCAGAGATGAGAAGGCTTGATTCCTCCTGGGGTTGGTATCTTCAAGCTGGCCTGCAATCATTGGTGTTCCTTGCCTTTTCCATCGCATGACAATGAACATGGTGATGTCTTCTCCTTTCCCCTCTGGGTTCCATTGACTTCTGGCTTCTAGCTGTGCCTCATGGCTTCTCTTTCTGACTAACTTCACTTCAGTAATCCAGATTAAAGCCCAGTCTGATTCAGTTGAGCCACATCTTAACTGAAGTAACATCTTGAAGAGATTATATTTACAATTGGTCCACACCCACCAGAATTTAGACCAGGAACATACTTAAACTTGGGTGCACAGTTCTGTCTGCCACAGAAGCCTTGGAAGAGGGTGAGTATAGTTTGCATGTGAGAAGGAGATGAATCATTTGGATCCAGATGACAGACTGTGGTAGCTAGCCTTCAAGATGGATTCCAAAGGTCCTAGCCTCCTAGTATTCATGTCCTTCTGCAGTTCTCTGTACATTGATACACTGTATCAGGATTCATCTGTGCTACCAACAGAATATGGCAGAGGTGATGGTATGTCATTTCCAAGGCTAGGTTATGAAAAACATTATGGCCTTTACCTCTCTCTCTTTCTCTTTCTTGGTTCTCTCACCTGGCAGAAGCCAGTTGCCATATGTTCTAGTTTGCTAATGCTGCCAGGATGCAAAACACCAGGAATGGATTGGCTTTTATAAAAGGGGGTTTATTTGGTTACACAGTTGCAGTCTAAAGGCCATAAAGTGTCCAAAGTAATGCATCAACAATCACTGGAGGATGGCCAGTGGCTTCTGGAAAACCTCTGTTAGCTGGGAAGGCACGTGGCTGGGTCCAGAGTTCTGATTTCAAAATGGCTTTCTCCCAGGATGTTCCTCTCTAGGCTGCCACTCCTCAAAAATGTCACTCTTAATTGCTCTTGGGGCATTTGTCCTCTCTTAGCTGCTCTGGAGCAAAAGTCTGCTTTCAAAGGCCATCTCCAAAATGTCTCTGTAAACTGCAGTTCCTCTCGCAGCATCTGTGCATTCTTCAAAGTGTCCCTCTTGGCTGTAGCAAGCTCGCTCCTTCTGTCTGAGCTTATATAGTGCTCCAGTAAACTAATCAAGGCCCATGCTGAATGGGCGGGGCCACACCTCCATGGAAATTATCCAACGAAAGATCTCACTGAGAGCTGAGTGATCACATCTCCATGGAAACATCCAATCAAAAGTCTCCAATTCAATCAACACCAATATGTTTCCTGCCCACACAAGACTGCATCAAAGATAATGGTGTTGGGGGGGAGGGGCAAAATATATCCAAACCAGCACACAATATTATGAGAACATTCATCAATTCAGAGTCTTATGTAGTGAGGAACTGAGGCCTCCAGCCAACAGCCAACCGGAACTGAGGCCTTCTGCCAATAGCCATGTGAATCATGTTGGAAGCAGATCCTTCAGCCCCAGAGAAGCCTTCAAATTACTGTAGCCCATGCTGGCAGCTTGAATGCAACTTCATGGGAGAAACTGAGCAAGAAGCACTGAGTTAAGCTGCTCTGAAATTCTTGACCTGAAAAAGTTGTGAGATAATAAATATTTGGTGCTTTAAGCCACTGGGCTTTGAGGTAATTTATTACACAGCAATAAACTGTTATTCTTTGTTCTTCTGTATGTGATTGTCATTTTTTGGGGGGGGTCTTAATTTTAAGATTTTCTCTTTATCCTTTGGTTTTAAGCAATTTGATTATAGTGTGCATTGGTGCAGTTTTCCTCATGTTCTTGTGCTTGGGATTCATTAAACATCTTGTGGTTTATAGTTTTCATCAAATTTGGAAAAAAATGGCCAATCTTTCTATTTTTTTGTGGTCCTTCCTCTCTCCTCTCTTTCAGATACTCCAATTACCCATATATAAGGCCACTTGAAATTGTCCCACAGTCCACTGATGGTCTTTTCTTCTTTTTTTCCAGTCTTTTGTTTTCTCTATGCCTAATTTTGGACTGTTTCTATTGCTATGCCTTCAAGTTCACAAAGCTTTTTTCTGTAATGTCTAATCTGCCATTAATCCCAGTGCATTTTTTATTGCTGACATTTTAAATTTCATCTCTAGCAGTACAATGTTGTATAAAATATATATCTTCTCTGCTCCACTTAACATTTCAGTCTTTCCTCTAGCTTTTTGAATATATGTAATACAGTTATAATTACTGTTCTAATGTCCTTGTTTGCTATTTCAATCATTTGTGTCATTTCTAGGTCAATTTCTATTGACTTTTCTTCTCATTATGCACTGCATTTTCCTGCTTCTTTGCATGCCTGGTAATTTTTTATGGGTAGCAGACATTGTAAAATTTGCCTTGTTGAGTGCTGGATATTTTTCTTAACTTTGTAAATATTCTTGAGCTTTGTTCTGGGACTCAGTTAAATTAATTGGAAACAGTTTGATCCTTTGGTGTCTTGCTTTTAAGATTGGTTCACCAGCACTAGAGCAGCATTTAATCTAGGAATAATAGCTTTGCATATACCCCTGTCCCAGTACCATTACTTCTTGAAGTGGGGTATCAATTTTTTCTTCCTTCTCCCCTACTACTTCTTCATCCACTACTATTTATCCTTTTTACTTCCTCTTCCCCCTTCTTCTTCTACCTTCTTCCTTCCTCTTCCTTTCCTTTTTGTCTTCTCCCCACCTCTTTCCCTTCTTTCTCCTTCTTCTGCTTCCTCATCTTGCCTTTTATTTAATAATTATCTATGGAGCACTATGTCAGGCAGTATTGTAGACATTGGGAGTATAGTGCTATTGCAGTGAACAAGGCAGTTTCTGCCTTTGCAAAGTATGTATTGGTGCCCCAATTTGAATAGTGCAGATGGAGTATGTTCCCAGATGACAATCAAGCTAGTGTCACCAGAAACAGTTCTAGAAAATCCAAAGAAAGACATCAGCTTTCATGATATGAGAAAAATCTAGAGGGATTATCCTGACACTT
The DNA here is from genome assembly GCF_015220235.1 of Choloepus didactylus. Classification (NCBI taxonomy): domain Eukaryota; kingdom Metazoa; phylum Chordata; class Mammalia; order Pilosa; family Megalonychidae; genus Choloepus; species Choloepus didactylus. The sequence continues at coordinate 43,841,870 of NC_051309.1, read as the reverse complement.
GCTTTCACAACCTTGTGAACTTGCTGACACCCTTAGGTGAGAAAACCTCCTATAACAAAATTTTAAACTTTCAACTAGAATGTCAGTGAGAAAACATTGGGATGCATTGACCCCAAACACACAACCACAATGCCACAAACGATTTTGTACATGTGCCATGTCAAAATGGTATCACCTCTAAGTTGCTGAAACAGATTTTTTTTTTTTAGTATGAAAGGTACAACTACTGAAACAGCATTTGACAGCATGAAGTAAACTATATTTCAGAATGCTACCAGTATCCCATAGTCAATCTTTCTCATTTTATTGAAAATTAAATTCAATCTCCATGCAAAAGCTCTCTGCTCTAGTTTCTTTTAATCAAGTTTTAAAAAATCTTCATGAGAATGTACTTTTTAAAATCATTCTCAATTTTTTTTCCTCAGGAACTTAGATTTAATATGGGGTTAATATAATTTATATTATATTATATATACTGAGAAATAAGTAATACTAATTTCAGAGGATTCTATAACTATGATACATTTTACCCAATACCTAAACAATTTTCTTTTCTTTGAAATGAGCCTTGTGCTTTGGACTTTAATCTCTAGTTTACAGAAAATTTCTAAAATGGCATTGCTACAAGCATCTCCAGTTGTTTCAAACACAGAAAATTGCTGTTTGGCAAACCAGCTTGGTCTTTGTTTCTTTGATCCCTTCTTGAATCCTGCTGCTGTCCATTCCATGTTTCTGAGCATACAGTTTATACTGTTGTTAAAGTGTTTTAAATTGAAATGTATGTCCACAAAAGGTATTTAGGAGATCTGATGAATAAATAACTTGACATTACTGTGCTTCAAAAATTTTTTGAAATATAACTCCTGAATAAGGAAATATCTCTAATATTTGTCATTACTTCTTTGTATTTCATTTTCACAAAACAACATAAACTTGGCTATGTTTCTGAAAATATACAAAATTGCATTATAGGTTTATAAAAATTCCTAACTGCTCAAAATATTACAGAAGTAATACCTGTATATAAGGATTAAGCAAATGCTACGAAAAATGAATCCAGTTTAATATAATACACAAAGGAAGTTTATATTATATTTTTACTTAATACCTTCAAGTTAGGTGAATTTTTAATGATTTTTTTTTGTTAGGATAAACTGTTTTTGCTGTGGCATTTTTATTTCATATCTCAGTTTCTTGAAGATTGACATTTTCAACTATTTAAATCCATAATATTTTATACTCTTCTACATAAATGATAGTAGATGAAATATTTGACATACACATGGAGAATTTAAATTACAAGTTTATGTACCATATACAAAAATTATCTTAAAATGGATCTAAGATCAAAATGTGAGACTTAAAACTGTAAAACTCTTAGAAGAAAATACAGGAATAAATCTTTGTGATCTTGGATTAGGCAATGGTTTCTTAGATACGACACCAAAAACACAAAAGCAATCAAAGAAAATAGATAAATGGGACTTCATCAAAATTTTAAAATTCTGTGCTTCAAAGGATACTACTAAGAAAGTGAAAAGACAACCTGCAGTATAGGAGAAAGTGTTTGCAAATCATGTATTGGATAAGGGACTAGTATTCAGAATTTATAAAGAACTCTTACACCTCAACAGTAAAAAGACATATCACCAATTTAAAATTGGGCAAAGGATTTGAATATACATGTCTTCAAAGAAGATATATACATAGCCAATAAGTATATGAAAAGATGCTAAACACCATGAGCCATTAGGGAAATGCAAAGTAAAAAACAACAATGAGATATCACTTCATATCCACTAGGATGACTGTAATCACAAAAGACAATTCCAACTCCTAGTCACACGTTTGAACAACCAGGAATCTCTTTCAATATGGCCCAGAACAACTCCACAAACAAGATGATCACCACACATTGAAGGCACAGTCACACCAAATTCACAGTGGCTCAGTTGAAAATCCTCATTGACACTTTCAACCAAAAACCTTACCTGGGTTATGCTACCATAACAAAACTTTTAGAAATTAACACTGAAGAATCTAGAATCCAGATTTGGTTTCAGAATCGAAGAGCCCGATACTCATTCTGGAAAAGAACAGAACCCAAGCAGGCCTTAGAATCAAGCTAAGCTCACAGGCAGGACTCCCCCGAAGAGATTTAAGATAGAGGAGCCAGAAACTGTACCTTCTATACCTCTTCCCCATTATGCACTTCCATCAAGGCATTCGAGAATAACCCTTACCCTGGGGTTGATTCCAGAAAATGACTTGCTAAAGAAATTGGGGTTCCAGAGTCAAGAGTCCAAATTTGGTTTCAAAACCAAAGCTCTAGATTCAGAGAACCTAAGATGGCGGCTAGGTGAGACAGGGCAAAATAACACCCCTGTGAAAAATACTAGATAAAAACCAGAAGGTGATCCAGAATACCGGTTTCAGCGATGCACCAGCTGGACAAGGTCTGCTAGAACCACAGGGGCCGTACACTTGGTGAAAATGGGAGTCTGCATTCTGAAATGAATGAGTAAGCCAGCTGAAAGACCCGCAGCCACACTGCAGTGTGGGGAAGCCAGGGATCAGCATTTGGAGAAAGACTGGTTCTTTTAAAAAATAAAAAAATAAGAAGGGAAAAATCCAGGAGCAGCTGCATTTGCAATGGTGAAAACTGCGCAGTGGAAGCACGGCAGAAGCAGTCTGAGCCAGCCTCTCAGTGTCTGGCATGGAGGATAGCCCGCTGCAGATTCTCTCAAGGCCAGTGGAGTGGAGGGGATAGCTGGATGAAGAAAGAAACCCCACTGCTTGCAGCTGCTCCCCAGCGTCCTGGAGACACTCCTGCCTGGGGCTGTGCCCACAGCCCAGAGCAGCACCAGTTGTCCCAGAGCTGGGAAGGAGGAACTGTGCGAGGAGAGGGGAGGAGTGGAGACGCCCTGTTCAGCCATCTTTGCATCAGGCTGAGAGCACCCCTGCACGGCCCAGCAGCCCAGGGCTTCCATTGAGGGATGGCGCGCACTTGTGATGTAGCACAGCCTTCCCTCAGCAGAGGTCCTGGAAGATCACAGCTGAGAAGGGGGGCCCGCTTGGAAAACCCAGGGATGCTACATCAATGCCAGCAGCTTGTGGGTCAGTGTCAGAGAGGATCAGGGGCAGAACTGAAATGAAGGCTTAGACTCTTGCAACAGCCTTGAATCTCTGGGAACACCTGGGAGATTTGAATATTAAAGCTGCCCTGCCTCCCTAGCCACTGGGACACACGCCCCACATTCAGGGCAGACGGCTCCAGCAACACACCCAAATTGAGTTCACCAACTGAACCCCACAAGAATCATTTCCCCACACACCACAAGAACAAAGCTTAGAACTGACTTGAGGGGTATAGGTGACTCGCAGACACCATCTGCTAATCAGTTAGAGAAAGTGTACGCCACCAACTTGCATTTCTGAAAAATTAGATTGGTATTTTTTTTTACAACTTGAAAGGACCTTATCAAGCAAAGCAAATGCCAAGAGGCCAAAAACAACATAAAATCGTAATGCATATGATAAAACCAGATGATATGGAGAACACAATCCTAAAGACCCAAATCAAAATATCAGAAGAGACACAGTACTTGGCACAATTAATCAAAGAACTACAATCAAGGAACGAAAACATGGCAAGGGATATAAAGGACATGAAGAAGACCATGGAACAGGATATAAGGTACATAAAGAAGACCCTAGAAGAGCATAAAGAAGACATTACAAGAGTAAATTAAAAAATAGAAGATCTTATGAAAATAAAAGAAACTGTTGGCCAAATTAAAAAGACTCTGGATACTCATAATACAAGATTAGAGGAAGTTGAACAACAACTCAGTGCCCTAGAAGTCCACAGAACAGAAAATGAAAGAACAAAAGAAATAATGGAGAAAAAAATCAAAAAAATCAAAATGGATCTCAGGGATACGATAGATAAAATAAAACGTCCAAACTTAAGACTCATTGGTGTCCCAGAAGGGGAAGAGAAGGGTAAAGGTCTAGAAAGAGTATTCAAAGAAATTGTTGGGGAAAACTTCCCCAACCTTCTACACAATATAAATACACAAAGCATAAATGCCCAGTGAACTCCAAATAGAATAAATCCAAATAAACCCACTCCAAGACATATTCTGATCAGACTGTCAAATACTGAAGAGAAGGAGCAAGTTCTGAAAGCAGCAAGAGAAAAGCAATTCACCACATACAAAGGAAACAACATAAGACTAAATTGTGACTACTCTGCGGCTACCATGGAGGCGAGAAGGCAGTGGCATGACATATTTAAAATACTGAGTGAGAGAGAGGGCTTAAATTTTTCACAGACAAACAAATGCTGAGAGATTTTGCTAATAAAAGACTTGCCCTACTTCAGATACTAAAGGGAGCCCTACCAACAGAGAAACAAAGAAAGGAGAAAGAGATATAGAGAATTTTAACAGACATATATAGAACCTTACATCCCAAATTACCAAGACACTCATTTTTCTCGAGTGATCATGGATCTTTCTCCAGAATGGACTAATATGCTGGGACATAAAACAAGCCTCAATAAATTAAAAAAAAAAAAAAATGGATATACTCAAAGCACATTCTCTGACCACAGTGGAATACAAATAGAAGTCAATTATTTGTGAATTGTAACTCCACTATTTACTTCCGACATGATATAAAATACACAAACTCTAATGATAAATCAGTGATTTTGAACTCAATGTAAAATATACAAGTTTTGACAAGAACTATATAAAGGTGGGGGAATGGAGGAGTATATGAGCATAGTTTATGTGTCCTATTGAAGTTAAGTTAGTATCAAAGAAAAACAAGATTGTTACGGATTTAAGAGTTTAATTTTAAGCCCCACAGTAAACACAAGAAATTATCAGAGAATATGACCGTAGAGATGAAAAGTAGAGTATGGATTAAGAGAAATGGGGGACAGGGCAATGGGGAGTTAAGAAATGAGTGTAGGGTTGCTGTTTGATGTGAAGGGAAATTTCTAGTAATGGATGGTGGGAAAGAGATAGCATTACAACATTCTAAATGTGATTAATCCCACTAATGGAATGCTAGGAAGGGGGTGGAATGGGAAGATTTAGGCTGTATATATGTTTCCACAATTGAAGGAAAAAACAAAACAAAACAACAGTCTAAATAGATGACAATTGAATGCCAAGGATGACCCTGGATGGGATCTGAGGATGGAGGACAGGAGTCTCAAAGGGACACAGTTGAGACATAGGGGGAAAAAAAAAGGAAATATAGAATGTATGCTTTGTATCATTGTTGAATCTCTTGTACTTCTTAGCTGCGTTTAATGGGATTGCATAAAAGAATGTTCTTGTTCATGGGAATTGTATATGTGAATTATAGTGTTTCTTCAAGGATGTGTGTGGCTAGCTCTCATATGTTCAGAAGACAGAGCAATAGATGATGGATGATAGGGAGAGAGGGAGGGAGGGAGGGAAAGAAATAGCGGTCTGACAACATGTTAAAGTTAGTGGATCCAGGTATCGGAGAGGGGGAGGCAGTCAGGGAATGCTGGAGTTCTGTGTATGGGGTTTGTAATGTTTTTGCAACTGTTCCTATAACTTTGAATTTATTTCAAAATAAAATGTAAAAAAACAAACAAAAAAAAACAAAGGTCTAGATTCCTCATCCAGAGAGAAAGAGAACCTGATGAGATCTTAGAGCAAATACAAAACAAGGGACAAAATCTCTGAGATGATGTTCAAAATTTAATTGGGGTGGTGAATGCACAACTGTATGATGTTACTGTGAACAGCTGATTGTACACCATGGATGATTGTATGGTATGTGAATATATCTCAATAAAACTGAATTTAAAAAAAAAACCTGAGATGAGAGAGTTCAAGGCATGGAATTGACATGAAATATCATCAACCTCACTAGCAACTGTTTTATTTCTCTGGAACCCGAATGAGGGGGCACAGAAGTTAGTTCAGTGTTTCTGATATCATCATCCTGGGCCCCGAATATTTCTTACTCTTCCTGGGAATGCACCCTTCCTCTGAGACTGCAAGTTGAGCATTCTGGAAATGGTAAACAAGACTTCAGGAGGTAGAGACAGGTCCAAGAGGCACTCCACAGTGCTACTGACCCAGCCTGGATCTAGAGTTCAGCAGAGCTTGAGGACAGTGAAAATAAAATAAACACATATCACTTCGTAATCATCACAGTACTAATTGATTCAGGCAAAAATCATCAGTGTATGTAAAAACCTCAAAGTGAATTTTTTATGAAGAACAATATGTATATATATATATTTTTTTTTCTCAAAGAATCTACCCACAGATTATTCATTAGTTACAAATAAAAACTGGTAAATTTGCAATGGAGAAACCTGACAAATTCCACCTTAACCAAGAGCTCAAAATTCACTTTACCAACAATAATACAAACTGACATGGGGTGCCTCCTGAAATGAAGCATCTAAGAAAGACACAATATCCCTTCTGTGGTATTACTGCCAAAAGTGTTCATGCTTAATTTAATCATAAGGAAACACCAGATTAGCAAAATTGAGTGATATTCTACAAAATAACAGACCTGTATTCTTCAACAATGAATTGAATAATTGCAGTAAGGATGGAAACTATGCTAACTCAGGAAGTCTCCAGAAGAGTTATTTTCTGTTTGTAGCATGTGCTACCATTTATACGGGGAAAGGACACAAATTCAGAGACCTGTTTATGTCTAAAATTTCTGTCCAATGATGCTTAAAAAACAGATGTTATTAGTTATCTCTTGGGAAGAGAGATGGAAAATTAAGGTGGGAAATAGAACTGTTTTTCCACTTTCATATATAGTTTTAAAATTGTGGTAAAAAGTAATCAACTTAAAATTTCTCATTTTAACTACTTTCAAATATACAACTCATTGGCATTAATTCTATTCACAATATTGTGCTACCATCACTAACATCCATGACCTCAACATTTTCATCACCTCAAGCAGAAACTCTGCACCCATAAAGCAGTAACTCCCCCTTCCCCACACTCTCCACCCACCTCATGCCCTTCCTGCTGCCATGGCCACTGGTAACCTGTAATCTACTATCTGTTTCTATAAAGTTTTCTCATTATAGGTATTTCATATAAATGAGATCATACAATCATAAAATATTTGCCTTCTTGTGTCTGGCTTATTTCACTCAACATAATGTCTTCAAGGTTCATCCATGTTGTGGCATGTATCAGAACTCCATTCCTTTTTACAGCTGAATAATATGCCATTGTGTCTATAGACTACATTTTGTTTATCAATCATCTGTTAATGGATGCTTGGGTTGCTTCCACCTTTTGGCTATTGTGAATAATGTTGCTACAAATGTGGGTGTTCAAATACCTGTTCAAGTCCTTGTTTTCAGTTATTTTGCTTACATACCTAGAAGTGGGATTTCTGGGTCATATGGTATGACTATGTTCAACTTTCTGAAGTGCCACCAAACTGTTTCCCATTATGACAGCATCATTTTACATTCTCACCAACAATTTACCAGGATTACTACTTCTCTGCATCCTTGCCAACATGTTATTTTTTGTTTTTGTTATTAAAATAATAGCCATCCTAATGGGTGTGCAGTGGTGTCCCATTGTGGGTTTGATTTTCATTTCCCTAATGGTTAATGTTGTTGACATCTTCTCATGTGCTTATTAACCATTTTTATGTCATTGGAGAAATGTCTGTTGAAGTCTTTGGTCCATTTTTAAATTAGGTTGTTAGTCTTTCTGTTATTGAGTAGTAGCACTTTTATGATAATGTCCTTGGATGCACAAAATTTTTAATTTTGATGAAGCTAAGCTTACCTTTATTTTTCTTACTAATGCTGTTGGTGTCATATCTAAGAAATCACAGCCAAACACAGGGTCATGAAGGTTTACCCCTATGTTATCTTCTAAGGATTTTATGGTTTTTCCTCTTATGTTTGTGTCCTTGATCCATTTTGAGTTAATTTTCTATATGATGTGAGGTAGAGATCAGATTTCATTCTTTTGCATTTGAATATCCAGTTTTCACAGCACCATTTGTTGAAGAGACTAATCTTTCCCCACTTCCTGTACTTGGCACCCTTGTCAAAAATCAGTTGGCCATTGACATGTGTTCATTTCTAGATTCTCAATTCTATTACATTGGTCTATACTTCAATACTATGCTAGTATACACTGTTTCAATTATTGAAGCCTTGTGCTTAGTTGAAATCAGGAATTGTGAGTCCTCCAACTTTGTTCTCCTTTTTCAAACTTGTTTTAGCTAATTGGAGCCCCTTGCAATTATATGAGTTTGAAGATCAGATTTCTATTTCTGCATCACAGGCTGCTGGAATTCTGATAGAAATTACATTGAATATGTATTTTGCTTTGGTTAGTATTGACATCTTAATAACATTAAATCTTGCAATCCTTTAAAATAAAAAAAGACAATTGCCAATGTTGGCAAGGATGAGAAATTGGAACCCTCACACACTGCTGAAGGGAATGTAAAATGGTGTAGCCACTGTGGAAAACAGTCTGGCATTTCCTCAAAAAGTTAAACGTAGAGTTACTATGAGCCAGCAATTCCACTCCTAGGCAAATACCCAAAAGAACTGAAAATAGATGTCCACATAAAAACTTCTCTATGAAGGTTTATAGTGACATTATTCATAAGAGCCAAAATGTAGAAACAACCCAAATGCCCATCAATTGATGAATGGATAAACAAATATGGAATATCCATGCAATGGACTATTATTCAGCCATAAGAAAATGAAGTACTACATGCTTCTACATGGATGAATCTTGGAAACATTATACTTGGCGAAAGAAACCAGACACAAAAGCCCACACATTATTTGATTCCATTTATATTAAATGTTTAGAATAGGGAAATCCACAGAGACAGAAAGTAGATTGTTTTACAGGGGTTCAGAGAAGGGGGGGATGGGGAGTGACTGCTAACAGGTACAGGGTTTCTTTTTGGGGTGTTGAAAATGTTCTGGAATTAGTGGTGGTGGTGGACTTAGAATAGTGGTGGTTGCACAATGTTGTGAATTTACTCAAGGTAGTGAACTTTACACTTAGAAAGGATAAATTTTATGGTATGTGAATATATCTCGGTAAAAAAAATGTATGAGAAAAAAATGCTAGTGTATAGGGTGAGATCAAACTCATAGACCTGCATTATGATTAACTTTATATTTGATTTATAATCATAAAGAAGACATTTGTTAGATTTTGTGCATTCTATTAGATAATATATAATTACATGGTTTAACAGTTTAAGTATAAAATTGTCCCATTTACAAATGGCTTCACACCCATGGTGTTCTGGTTTGCTAATGCTGCCAGAATGCAAAACACCAGAAATGAATTGGCGTTTATAAAGGGGGTTTATTTGGCTACAAAGTTACAGTCTTGAGGCTATGAAGTGTCCAAGATAAGGCATCAACAATAGTTACCTTCACTGGAGAAAGGCCATTGGGATCTGGAAAACCTCTGTTAGCTGGGAAGGCACATGGCTGGCATCTGCTTGCTCCCAGGCTGCAATTCAATATGGCATTCTCCAAAATATCAGCTTTCAACAGCTGTCTTCAAAATGTGTCTCAGCTGCAGCAAGCATCTGGGCCTGAATGGCTCTTTTTAAAGTACTCCAGTAACCAATCAAGATCCATGATGAATGGGTAGGGCTACATCTCCATGGAAACAATCCAACCAGTGTCATCACCCACAGATGGGTGGGTCACATCTCTGTGGAAACACTCAGTCAGAAGGTTCCAACCTAATCAATACTAATATCTCTGCCCCTACAAGACTGCGTTAAAAAATATGGCTTTTTCTGGGGGACATAATATACACAAACTGGCATACATGGGAACATGGATTAAGATTAAGAACATGTATTTGTTGGGGTACACATCCACATCTACTACATCCACTATAAGACTAGCACTGTGTTAAGCTCTATGTGGCTGATATAAGAATTGAACAATATTCCTTGCTTGAAATCTGGTTAAGGAAACAAGACTAATATACCTGAAGCAGTTAAGGAAAAATTATGGTATATAGTTTAGGACTGAATTCTATGTACTGATTATAGACTCATAGGATTGCAGTGCTGAATGTTCTTGGTACTCTTCTATCCCAAACTTCTCTTTTTGTTGAAAAGGAAACTTAAAGAGAGAGTAGACCCAGGGTAATAGAGTTCAGAAAAGGGGCAAACATATCCATCCATTCAATAGATACTTAGTTAGTGCTTACTGTATGCCAAGAATCTATATTCCCACAATTTAAACTATTACAAGAATGAAAATAAGATGCAATTTAGCTGAGTGTATCTAGCTTTATGGGAAGGAAATAAGAGCCATTTCAATAGTCTTAATAGCAGGTTTTTTTCACTGTTGAACTTCCCCAGTTCATTCTATCCCATGATAATCATAACAGCACTCTGAACGGAGAAGCAAAAGAATCTATGGTTAGGAAATACAAGTGCTACTTGTCAGGGAACCCATGTTTTAATACCTTGTACCGGTTGTATATATTATGTCCCCCAGAAAAAGCCATGTTCTTTGATGTAATCCTGTGTGGGCAGACTTATCAGTGTTAATCAGATTGTAATTCTTTGTGTGTTTCCATGGAGAATCACCCTGCCCAACTGTGGGTGATGACTCTGATTGGATAATTTCTATGGAAGTGTTACCCCACCCATTCAGGGTGGGTCTAAATTAAATCACTGGAGCCATATAAATGAGCTGACAAACAGAAGGAACTCAGTGCAGCTGAGAGTGACAGTTTGAAGAGGAGCTACAGCCAAGAGGGACACTTTGAAGAATGCACAGAAGCTGAGAGAGTAGCTGCAGATGAGAGACAGTTTGAAGACAGCTGTTGAAAGCAGACTCTTGCTCCGGAGAAGCTAAGAGAGGACAAACACCCCAAGAGCAAATAAGAGTGACATTTTTGAGGAACTGCAGCCTAGAGAGGAACATCCTGGGAGAAAGCCATTTTGAACTCAGAACTTTGGAGCAGACACCAGCCACATGCCTTCTCAGCTAACAGAGGTTTTCCAGACACCATTGGCCATCCTCCAGTGAAGGTACCCGATTGTTGATGACTTACCTTGGACGCTTTATGGCCTTAAAACTGTAACTTTGTAACCAAATAAATCCCCTTTATAAAAGCCAATCCATTTCTGATGTTTTGCATCCTGGCAGCATTAGCAAAGTAGAACATGTATGTATGCATGTATATATTTATATATTTTTTATTATCAAAGAGATATTCAAATTGGATACTATAAACTTTTGAAACAGAATTTAATGCTATTTTCAGGTAGACAGATGAGATTAACCTACCATTTAACTTTACTATTAAGTTTTTTTTTTCCCCTTAGAAACAACATAATGGCTTAGAGTCCAGAGACCCATTTAGGTTTGCACTCCCAGTTACTATTTTGTAACCTTAGGCAAATCAATGTAAGTGAAGATTTTAGCATGTGTCTGATACTTCATAGTCTTCAATTAACATTAGTTATGATATTTGGGGAAATGATTAATTAATCAGTTTTTTCCTCCAGTTAGAATTTACAAAGCAGCTATGTATTTCTTGTAGATGGCAGATGTATTTTTCCCTTAAAATGATGTCTGTTATTTTATTCTGAACACAAAAACTGAAAGCATACAAAAATCTTAATTAAAAGATAGATTTTGAATAGCAGCAATACAGTATTGTATGTAAGACAGGTTTTAAAATGTTAACTTCCAGGGATCCAAGTTCCTTGAAATTAAGGGATAAGAAACTCATTGTGCCAGTGGGCCAGTTTGAATGTATTATGTCCCCCGGAAAAAGCCATATTCTTTGATACATTCTTGTGGAGCAGACATATTCATGGGGATTAAGTTGGAATGCCCCACCCAACTGTGGGTGATGACTCTAATTGGATAATTTCCATGGAGCTGTTACCCCACCCACTCAGGGTGGGTCTAAATTAAATCACTGGAACCATATAAATGAGCGGACAAACAGAAGGAACTCAGTGCAGCTGAGAGAGACATTTTGAAGAGGAGCTACAGCCAAGAGGGACACTTTGAAGAAAGCACAGGAGCTGCAGATGAGAGACAGTTTGAAGATGGCCGTTGAAAGCAGACTCTTGCTCCAGAGAAGCTGAGAGAGGACAAATATCCCAAGTGCAACTAAGAGCGACATTTTTGAGGAACTGCAGCCTGGAGAGGAACATCCTGGGAGAAAGCTGTTTTGAACCCAGAACTTTGGAGCAGACACCAGCCACATGCCTTCCCAGCCAACAGAGGTTTTCCAGACACCACTGGTCATCCTCCAGTGAAGGTACCCGATTGTCTTGGACACTTTATCGCCTTAAGACTGTAACTGTGTAACCAAATAGACCCCCTTTTATAAAAGCCAATCCATCTCCGGTGTTTCGCATTCTGGAAGCATTAGAAAACTAGAACAGCCAGTTTGGATGTACTATGTCCCCCAAAATGCCATTATCTTTAATGCAATCTTGTGGGGGCCAACTATTCGTGTTGATTAGGTTGGAACCTTTTGATTATTTCCATGGAGATGTGACTAGCAACACCTTTGATTAGGGTGTCACCTGTTGATGGGATTGTTTCCATGGAGGTGTCGCCACACTTGGGTCTTGATTTAATTACTGGAGCCCTACAAAAGCTCAGAAACAGAAGGACTTCAGAGAAGCTGCAGGTGAGAGACATTTTGAAGACAGCTACTGAAAGCTGACATTTTGGAGAACGCCATTTTGAAACGCAACCTGGAGCAAGGAGATGCCAGCCACGTGCCTTCCCAGCTAACACAGGTTTTCCAGATGCCAGTGGTTTTCCAGATGCCAGTGGCCTTTCTCCAGTGAAGGTACCCTATTACTGATGCCTTACCTTGGACACTTTATGTGTAGCCAAATAAACCCCCTTTATAAAAGCCAATCCATTTCTGGTATTTTGCATAATGGCAGCATTAGCAAACTGGAACACTCATGTTTAGAGAAAAAGGAAGATCCTAGGCTAGAAGGCAGGGACTTGAGGTGCCAGTAGAAGCAGCACTGGGAGGTTCTTCAAAGCATGTCGAGAGGCTTTGCTTCTAAGCATAAAACCAACACTGGTGTAGATGGAAAACTTGATCGTGTTTGCACTCATAATTCATTAATTGAAAATTCTAGGGACAGTTCGTTTTTCACTGACCAAAATAATAGATAAGAAACTGAGTAGTGAGAAGTTTTATTAATATATGGTTGGTTTATTTAAAACTACAGGTCATCTTATGGCCTGGGCCCTTGAATGCACAGGCCTCCTTCCAAAGTTAAGGCAAATAAGGCACAAAGGAGTCTAATGATTCCATGAGTCACTAAATTCGTATTCTTCTTTTAAAAGTTAATAGTAGATCCAGACTCAGTATTTGCAACTATCAACTTGCTGAGGCAGATGAATTCCATAGAGACAGAAAGTGGATTACTGGTTGCCAAGGTCTGGGGTGTGGGAGGTATGGGGAGTGGCTGCTAATAGGTATCGGATTTCTTGACTTAAATCAATAGGGATGCAGTGATGAAGAGAACAGACATAGTCCCTGCTCTTACAGAGATCAGTGTGTATGAGAGAGGCAGACAAGTAAAACCATCGTTGCAGTACAGGGGTGGGGAAGTGAAAGGAGCTGGGTCATCAACACTTATTCAGAAAGTGACTTCTAAGCCAAAACTTTAAGAGTAAGAATTAGAGGAAGAGGGATGAGGAACAGTAGGAAATAAAGTATGGGTTTCCTGGCAAAGTAAGCAGTATACACAAAGGCCCAGAGATGAAACAGCACATGGCAAATTTAGGAAATTGAAAAAAAAAAAAAATTGGAACTGTAGGAACAGAGAGGGAAGCAGAGAGAGGCTCGATGTGAGGGGTCAGATCTTGCAGAGATCATAAGTCGTATCAGTGAGTTTAGACTCATCTTAAAAGCAATGGGAAACCTTCAAAAAGGCTTTAAGGAGGCAAGTGACATGATCAGATTTGATTTTTTGAGAGATCACTGAGAAATGGAGAATGGATTAGGGTGAGGTAAGGCTGGAGGCGCAAGACTAGTTTGGAGGTTGGAAGGATAATCTAGGTGAGAGTGTGCCTGAACCAGGGTGGCGGCAGTGAGGATGATGAGAGGTGGACAGATGGAAGAGAAATTTTGGAAGTCAAATCTGCAGGATTTTGTGATTAATTGGAATGAGGTGTTAGAGAGTAGGAGAGGTCCAGGTTTATCCCTGGAGATCCTGTTAATAGGATTTACCAGCACACCACTGGTCTCAGTAGGAATGTGAAGGAGCGCCCATCAGAGTAGTACCTGTCTTCTCCATTGGGTAGGAAGGGAGGTTGCATGCTAGTGTCAGAGGTTTGAGGAAAATGAAGAGAAGTTGAATTCTGTGAAGCGTTGGGGAGAGAGAGAGTCACCTAGGAAAATACTAAATGGCTGCCGTATTGGGGTCCCAGTTGAGGTTGGAGTCTCAACTCCATAGACCACCATAGACCATTGGCCAATGGTGAATCGATGTATGTGGTTGTATGGTGTCTCCTGCAAGCTCAGCAGCTTGGGAATTCCTGCAGAGAAAAAGATAGGTGGATTGATCCAGAGCCAGTCTTTTGCCTGGCAGTTGTAACTGAAAAATGAAAAGGAGCAAGGATGATGAAGCTATTTGCAAGAGAACAGCTGACATAATGGGCCATGCAACCTAAGCTGTAAAGGAAAAGAAGTGTAAAGGAGAGGATGATCCATAAGGAGAAGGTATCACAGGCTTTTGGGTCCCTGTACTCTCTGGGTCTCATTTTTGCATTTTGGCCCTCCTATTTGGCAATATCTTTTAGAATGTGGCATCCAGATCCAAGCCCCTCAATCTTACATGATGCCTCAGCTTGGTCTGACCATCAAAGACCAGATCAGGGATATCACTGTCCTTATTTTGGAAACTATACTTTAAAGACTGCCATGCTCAATGTCACTCTAAGTACTTAGAGTTGTTATTAAGCACACAGGACAAATGAGCTGCAGCAAGGGTAGGCAGATTGTAGTAGGGATAACCTGATACTCAAATTTTTTTTTGCTCTGCATTAGCTAACTGAATATTATGAATGAATAATCACTGATATCCTATAATCACTTTTGATCATCAATAGGTGATACAACTGCTAAGAGGATAGCATTTTACAAATTCTTACAAGGGCATAAACCTACTAAGTAACATAGAAGAAACTTCAAGGATTTAATGTAAAACTTCGAAATGACCTTCAAATAGGGTTATTCTCTCAGAGTAGATTAATTCACCAATGGGGTGGGGGTGGGGGTCGATTCTGGTTTATACAGAATTGGTTTACCAGGTAGCTCAGAGGCTAACCTGGTGATGGGATTGTTAATGACAGCAGAACCACAAGAAAGAACATATCTGCTGTAATAAGATAAGACTGCAGGGGCACAGAAACTATTACTTTAATTTCAAATGAAATTAATAGCTGATACCTAATTCTAGCTTCCAAAATATTCTAAGGAATATAATTTTCAGAAATGTGTATATGTGAAGGACTACATTCTCCACATCACCTTTCCATAATATTAAGTAAATCATGTGTAGGCCAATGATTAATTTCTTGAGATATATATATACATACATACATACAGGAATTTTCTCTCTGAATTAAAAATGGCATTTCAGTGAGATAACTGAATTGATGGCACTCTTGCATTTGCAATTCATCATGATTAGTGCCAGACTCAATAAATAGAATTCATTTCCATCCAGCACCCTATGATTAGCTGGATGTCACAGCTTTGAAATATCTAGGCTCCATAGTGCTACAGGTGTAAATCTTGCCCGTGGAACTCGTGTTCTTTCTTATGAGGTAAGTGAAGGTAAATGTCATGCAATTTTCCCACAGAAGGCAGTTTTATCGTCAAAATAATGAGCTCTCTGAGTTTCCCGCTTGAATAGCTAAACCCCTCAAAACATAGCAAACAAATGTATCTATTATAATCCCCTCACACTAGAATTTTTTTCTTCCTATTTTGGTTTTTCTGACCTTGAAGTATTTGGACATGAGTTAAAAGGAAGGGGCATCAGGGAGAGAAGGAAACATGCAGATCCATCTTTCTTGTGTCACTCTTCAGCCTGGCCAGCAAGGGGAGTTAGAGGAGCAATTACAGTTGGAGCTGAGACACGTGAGCCTACCTCTCACAGCTGATTAGTAGTCATGAGTTTTTGCACTGAACTTTCTGTGTAACACAGCTTATTTTACTATTGAGTGCCAGTCTAGTTTTTCTTTCATCTAAGAGTTTACTGACCAAAAATTAATTATGAACTTCAAAGTAGAAAACCTTCTAACATGGTAGGAGATTGGAAATGAAGTCCGTTCCTATGCCCAGGTGGCATAAAAACCTAATTGTACCTGGGAGCAGCCCAAGTCCACTTAATACGGATAAGACAGCATTCAACTGGCTTCAATAAAAAAGGACTTAAAAGGAGGGAGTGGCCTTGAGGAGAGTGCGCTCTGATTGCCAGGACTGAGGAAGCCATTGTTCTACATTCTCCCCAGGGGTTAGGGAAATTGACAAGGCACCTGCTGCTTCCTGGAGCTGAACGTTCTCTTCAGCCCTGAAAACACCTAGGGTTGGGACAGGTCCCCGGTCTCTGGCTCCCAGCTATTCAGGTGCTGGGGATTCAAAGACTGGGAGAGAAGGTGTGGGGAGAGACCCCCGGAGGGATCTGGGAAGACGTTTCCCATTTTAGGAACAACCCAGGATAGCAACTTCCCCTTTAAATCATTGTCGAGCTTCTCGCTCTAGCCAAAGCTTTTTGTGTTCTGTAGATTTCCTCCGCTGTGGCTATGCCACAGTAACATTTAATTACTAACCACTTTTACAGATAATTTTTCACTTCATTCACCTAATTTGAGACCAGGATTGATGATTATGTAAGCTTCCCAAGGCCTTAATCCTGCTTTTGCCACAGGCTTCCCAATCCACCTTGGCTACTGAATACAATGCTTTGCTCTCTATCATGAAATAAACTAAAAAATAGGTCATCACTATTTTTCTCTCTGTAAAGGTTAAATCTTAATTTGAATTTAACCTCTGTGAAGGTTAAATCTTAATTTGAATGATTTAAAAAAATGCTTTGAATGAATTGTGTGTCCTGTGATGGACATTGGGGAGAATGGAAACCTGAGAATAGATGAAGATCTTAGTTCTGGCTCTGCCATTTACTAGCTATACGATCTTGGACAAATGACATACGTTTTCTGGGTTTGAGTGTTCTCATCTACAGAAATGGGGAGGGTGGACTAACCCAGTGGACAAGATTCCAGTCTTGAGAAACAGGCAGACCAGGGTTTTATTCCTGGCTGTTTCATGAATTAGCTGGGTGACTTCAAGCAAGTGACTATTAGGATTATATTAAGGCTTTAATAAGATAATGTATGTGAAATTATTAGCATCATTCCTGGAACAAAATGAGCACTCAACAAATGATAGTTGTTACAATAATTATGATAATGATCATAATTATTAAAGTTCTATCATGGTCTTTTCCTAACTCTAAAGTGTTAACAACTTAACTCTGAAGTGTTGTGATCAATTGCTGCAAACAACCGTGCTCATTTTATCCTGTGCTTCTTAAAGGAGTTCGTTGAGGAATAGACTGAAATTATAGAGAACTTCAGTGTTTAGATTTTATTATGCAGTGCTACAATAATATATTCAGCAAATAATGTGATTATAGGCATTGTAATAAATATGGTCATGGTACAATTTACTTTTTTTTGTATATGTAACACTAGTGGAAAATCTTTTAAAGGTTAAAATTAATATTTACCAACAGCATTATGAGTGTGAAAAAAGAGAGGAGTTTGCTCCTTTAAATAAAAAAAAACTAGCATTTTTTTTTCATTCACAAGTTTCAAAAATGTTCTCTTTACAATGTTTAGGCCTAATTTAAAATTATTCTTAGGCAATAATAATAGTTACTAGAAGTGAGCTGTGTTCACTAGCTCTACAACTAGATGGCAAACAGATATAAGTCATTAAATAGGTGCTCCTTTTGTTTCAGGTGCTCTAGATGCTGGGATATAGTAGTGAATGAAAGGGACAAAAGCTCTGCTACTGTAAAGCTGAGCTTCTATTGGAATGTACATTCTATTGGGTGCCTTGTGGAGTGCCAGTGTTTAATTTCTCGATCCAAAAACATAACAGGCTATGATGACAAGGATTGTGATGACAGGACTTATTAAGAAAGGATGCTGTTGCTGACTGGTGAGTCCCACCAGTGGTGAGCCAGGAGAGTTCAGCATGGTGCTATACTTACCATCTTCACTTTTTGCAGTGCTGTCCAGCCAGGCAGCCACTGACCACAGGTGGCTACTGAGCACTTGAAATGAGGCCAGTCCAAGTTCTCTGAAAAGGAAATACAAATGGCAAAAAAAAAAAAAAAAAAAAAACACATGAAAAAATGTTCAGCTTCACTAGCTATTAGGGAGATGCAAATTAAGACCACAATGAGATATCTCACACCAATTAAATTCACTGCCTTTAAGAAAAAGGAAACTACAAATGCTGGAGAGGATGTGGAGAAACTGGAACTCTTATTCATTGTTGGTGGGATTCTATAATGGTACAGCCACTCTGGAAGACAGTCTGGTGGTTCCTTAGAAAACTAGATATAGAGTTACCCTTTGATCCAGTGATTGCACTTCTCGGTATATACCCAGAAGATCTGAAAGCAATGACATGAACAGATATTTGCACGCCAGTGTTCATAGCAGCATTGTTCACAATTGCCAAGAGATGGAAACAATCCAAATGTCCTTCAACAGATGAGTGGATAAACAAAACGTGGTACATACACACGATGGAATACTACGCGGCAGTAAGAAGGAACGAGGTTGTGAAACATATGACAACATGGATGAAACTTGGAGATATAATGCTGAGTGAAATAAGCCAGGCACAAAAAAGAGAGATATTATATGTTACCACTAATGTGAACTCTGTGAAAAATGTAAAATCAATGATTTATATTGTAGAATGTAGGGGACCTATCAAGAGACAGCAACTAGTGAAGGGGGAATGATAGTCTAATAAGAACAGATAAGTTATGGAGGGTAATCTTAATGTTATGGGAATGTTCAGGAATGGCTATGGTTTGCTAATTTTTGAGGGGTATGGTAGGAACAAGTTGGCAGTAATGTAGTTATTTTAGGTTATTTGTTTTTCTTATTCCTTTGGTTATAATTTGTTAATTTTCTTGGGGTAGGGTAGGAACATGTTGGAAGCAATGTAGTTATTTTAGATTACTTGTTTTTCTTATTCCTTTGTTAGGTTATGGTTTGTTAATTTTCTTGGGATATGGTAGGAACAGATTGGAAGCAATGTAGTTATTTTAGGTTATTTGTTTTTTTCTTGTTCCTTTGTTTTGGTTTTGTTTGAAATGTTATTTTTTTACTGTTTGTTTTTTAATTTTTTGATAAAGTTAAAAAAGAAAACAATGAATGAGTGTTAAAAAAAGTAAATGAACAATGGGGGGAGGTGGGGAATGGAATGTTTTGGATGTTCTTTTTTATTTTAATTTTTATTTTATTTTTTGGAGTAATGAAAATGTTCAACGATTGATTGTGGTGATGAATGCACAACTATACGACGATACTATGAACAACTGATTGTACACTTTGGAGGACTGTATGCTATGTGAATATATCTCAATAAAATTGCATTTAAAAAAAGAGTAAATAGTGACAACACAAATGTACATTATTTCATTCAAAAATTTAAAAAAAGAAAAAAAAAAGAAATGTGGCCAGTCCAAATTGATAGGTGCTGTAAGTGTAAAGTACACACCAGACTTCTAAGACTTAGTAAGAAAACAAGAATGTAAAATATCTCTTTAGTTATTTTTATGTGGATGACATGTTGAAACAGTAATATTGCGGATTATTAGATTAAATAAAATGTATTATTAAAATTAATTTCACATTTATTTTACTGTTTAAAAAAGTGGCTACTAGAAAATTTAATATTATACATGTGGCTCTCATTGCTTTTCTGTTGGACAGTGCTGATAGAGTCTGTCCTGGCTTGAGTCTGTATAACACCATGAACTAATCAATCAGCACTATTAGAACTCAACTCTATGAAAAAGCCAAAATTTGCTGCCTTCTTCTTTTACCTTCTCTTTTTTTAGGTACTGCCCACTGCCTCGGCCTTCTGTCTGAAGCTTCTCCTTGCAGGTTCTTTTCCTGTTTGGCCATTTCCAAGCAGCTCCCCATGCTTCAAAACTAAATCACCTCATTAGATCTTTCCTGCTCACAGTCCCTTTTCTGCAGGCTATGGAGCTGTCTAAGATGTTAACAGATTCTGATGGCTTAGGATGCCACCCTTTAAAATGAGTCCATTAAATGCATTTACCCTTTAATAAAATGCCTTAGGTGAGAGAAACAAATCTCCAGTAGCAGTGATTTTGTGCCTGATGAAACAGCTGCAGTATTTCTTCTTTGTGACACAGAAGCACAG
Source organism: Choloepus didactylus (assembly GCF_015220235.1). Lineage (NCBI taxonomy): Eukaryota > Metazoa > Chordata > Mammalia > Pilosa > Megalonychidae > Choloepus > Choloepus didactylus. Next base: position 43,821,315 of record NC_051309.1, on the reverse strand, counting down.
AGATATAATCTCAACTTGCTGACCACTGTCCGTGGAGACTAAGAAGGGTCCTGTCTTCCCTACAGATCTTTCTCCCTAAGAGACTGAGATTAAAAGATGTTCCTTTATATAGAGCTTTTTTTTCTTTTTTTTTCTTTTTTAATGAGGCAGTGATTGGTCTTCTGGCTGTTGAAGCCAGTGGAAGAGGGATGGAAGATGGGCACCAGGTATTTCATGGGAAAAGGGAGGATGGTGGAAAAGGGAAGAGAATAGAAATGTTCTAAACATCTTAGCTGAGGGATGGAGGAAACTTGGGGGGCAGTAAAGCTGAATTCTAATATTGTGGGGAAACACTGCATATAAAGGGGAGAAACAGTTGGTGACTTGTTTACAAAAAGTAGTAAAGACATATATTCTGATATAGAGGGTAGAGAAAAGGACATAATCATTAATAAAGTGGAAAAATTCAGGAGAAACTCCAAATTAACAAAGGGAAAAATGGAAAGTATATTAACTTGTTCAAATGAGTAAAAACAAGGTAAAAGGAAAAGAGGAAACCACAATCTAAATTAAACTGATAAATATGGAGTGAGATAAGAACACCAAATGTGATGAACTGAATCTATCCATTAAAAAGCAGAAACTGTTGGGTTTGGTTAAAAAGCAAAATCCAGTTGGATAGTACTTATAAGAAACATGCTTGAAACAAAGTATCAAAGAAAGCATATGCAAAGAAGAAAAAAAAGCAGAACTGGTAATATTAATATCAAGCTAGTGAAATGAAAATAGAAAGCACCAAACAAGATAAAAAGGTTTATATAAAGATAGAAGGAATAAAATAAGGATAAAAGTTTACCATGGATTTAACCATCATTAGAGAATAAAAATGAAAGTTAAAGGAACTAAGGAACGCAATCATGAAATTGGATTGGCTTATATAAAGGAGATTTACTAGGTTACAAATTTACAGTTCTAAGGCCATGAAAATGTCCCAGTTAAGGCATCAACAGGATCATAACTTCTCTGAAGAAAGACTGATGGCATCTGGGTTTCCTCTGTCACATGGGAAGGCACATGGCTGGAGTCTGCTGGTTCTCTCCTGGGTTTAGCTTCTGGTTTCTGTGACTTTCTCCAAAATGTCTCTGGGCTTCTGTCTTAGCTTCTCTCTTAGTTTCTCCTGGGGGCAAACTCTCAATTACATATTTTAGCTTCTGTCTAAAATGTCTCTCTCAGCTTCTCTGAGCTCTCTCTGTTTATGAGCTCTGTTAAAGGACTCCAGTAAAGAATTAAGACCCACCTTGAATCGGTGGGGTCATATATCCACGGATGCAATCTAATCAAAAGGTCCCACCCACAATAGGTCTGCCCCCACAATAGCAGATTAAAAGAGAATTTTATGGGGTACATAACAGATTCAAACCAGCACATTGTGGAATTTTTTAAACTGATGATAGCCCTTTTTTATAATTGTACTTTTTTTTTTTTCAACAATAGTTACCTTTGTTACAATTGATGAAAGATTATTAAAATAGTACTATTAACTATAGGCCACATATCACATTAATGTATTTTTTCCCAATTATTAACACCTTGTATTAGTGTTATGCATTTGTTTTAATTCATGAAAGAATATTTTTTAATTGTACTATTAACTATAGTCCATCATCTTTAGTAGGGTTCATTGTGCTAAATAGTCCTATGTTTTATCTTCTAATTTTTATTCTAGAAAATATACAACCTAAAGTTTCCCCTTTTAACCATTTTCACTTATATAATTCAGTGCTGTTGATTACACTTACAATATTGTGTTACCATCACCACCACCCATTTCCAAACCTTTACAATCAACCTAAATAGAAATTTTGTACAAATCAGCATCAACTCCCCATTCTCTAACCCCAATCTATCCCGTTAACCTATATTCTAGATTCTAACTTTACGAATTTGCTCATGGTAGTGAGTTCACATCAGTGAGAACACACAGTATTTGTCCTTTTGTGTCTGACTTTATTTCACACAACATAATGCCCTCAAAGTTCATCCATGGTGTCACATACATTAGGACTTCATTCCTTTTTATGGCTGAATAGTGTTCCATCTTACGTATATACATTTTATTCATATGTTCATCAGTTTGATGGACACTTGGGTTGCTTCCGTCTTTTGGCAATTGTGAATAATGCTGCTATGAACATCTTTGTGCAAATATCTGTTTGAGTCCCTGCTTTCAATTCTTCTGGGTATATAGCTAATGGTGGGATTGCCAGGTCATATGGTAGTTCTATACTTAACTTTCTGAGGAACTGTCAAACTGTCTTCCACAGCAACTGCACCATTTTACATCGCTACCAGCAATGAATGAGTGTTCCTATTTCTCTACATCCTCTCTAACACTTGTAGTTTTCTGTTTTTTTGTTTGTTTGTTTGTTTGGTTTTTAAATAGTAGTCATTATAGTGGGTGTGGGAAGATGTCTCATTGTGGTTCTGATTTGGATTTCACTAATAGCTTGTGATATTGAGCATCTTTTTGCTTGTTTGCCATTTGTATTTCCTCTTTTCAATTCTATTCAAGCCTTTTGCCCATTTGTTTATTGGGTTGTCTTTTTATTGTTGAGTTGTGGGATTTCTTTTGTTATTCTGAATAATAAACCCTTATTGGATATGTATTTCTCCTATTGTATAGGTTGTCTTTTCCCTTTCATGACGAAGTCCTTTGAGGCACAAAAGTTTTTAATTTTGATGTGGTCCCATTTATCTATATTTTCTTTTGTTGCTTGTGCTTTGAGTATAAAGTCTAAGCAACCATTGCCTAACTCAAGATCCTGAAGCTGTTTCCTTACATTTTCTTCTAGGAGTTTTATAGTCCTGGTTCTTATATTTTGGTCTTTGATCTATATTGACTTAATTTTTGTATATGGTTTGAACTAGGGTTCCAACTTCATTATTTTGCATGTGACTAGTTCTGCCATCACCATTTGTTAAATAGACCATTCTTTCCCTATTGAATAGTTTTGGCACCCTTGTTGAAAATCAATTGACTACAAATATATGGGTCTATTTCTGGTCTCATTTCTATTCCATTGATCTGTATTTCTATCATTATGCCAGTATCACAATATCTGAATTACCATTGCTTTGTAATATGTTTTGAAATTGGGAAGTATGAATCCTCCAACTTTCTTCCTGTTACTCAAGATTGTTTTGGCTACTTTTGGTCTCTTGAGTTTCGTATGAATTTTAGGATCAGCTTGTTGATTTCTACTAAGAAGCCATCCAGGATTCTGGTAAGGATTGCATTGCATTTGTAAATCAATTTGAGGAGTATTGCCATCTTAACAGTAGAAAGTCTTCCAGTCATGAACATGAAAAATGTCTTTCCAGTTATTTAGATTTCTTTCAATGTTTTATATTTTTCAGAGTATAAGTTTTGCAGTTTTTTTGTTAAATTTATTCCTAAGTATTTTATTGTTCTTTAATGCTGTTGTGAACAGAACATTTTCTTAATTTCCTTTCTGAATTTTTCATTGCACATATATAGAAATATAATGGATTTTTGTGTGTTGATCTTGTGCTCTGTAACCTTGTCAAACACTTTCATTACATTATATTATGTTTACTTATGCTTGAACCAGAAAATAGTAAGTACATTCCAAAAAGTTCAGAATTGTTGCATATCTCTAGGTATCTTATTTACAATTTTGGAATGCATGAAGTAAGGGACACAGAGGTATCATTTCCAGTTAATAGATCATTTTATGAATGAGTATACTTTCATACCAAATTTCATTTCTGTATTCTGCATTATTTTTTTCAGGAAAATTCATTGCTTTTTTCAATTAATTGAAAGCAAGAGAATATAGAAATCATATTAAAAAATGATATACAACTTGTAGAATTAATTTTGTGTCAATTTTAAACAAACTCACTAGTTTTACACTTCACTGCTAAATTTACTTATGAAATAGGCAATTTCTCCATAGTTTAGTTTATCAGGAACCCTCTAGATATCTGATAACTTGTTTGCTTATGATTTTAGACAGACAACTATATCTAGAATTCAGATTGCCCCAATTCAAATGTCATGGTTTATATCAAAACAACTTTTTATAGTTTCTTAAACTTTTCAAATTAAGCAAGATACTATTTGCAAAGAACAAGGCCCAGTTTAGATCAGTACCTTAACAAAATGGAGTTTTATTCGAATGGGTGATAATTATTATAAAAGTATTTTTGATATGAACTAACTTTTTGAATTTGCACATTGCATAAGAATAAAGCACAGTGCTCCCTTTGTCTACCTATGCAGCTGTGTCCTTGAAAGCTGTTAAAACCATTTACATATTCTTTGCAGCATTAAACACACATTCATGTATAAAGGTCATTCTGATAGCAGTACTAACTCTACTGATCATTTATAAAAGTAGTTACACATTATACTACCATACTATTAAATAAGGAAGCTCTCAGTTCTTTTGACTGGTATTTTCTAGTGTCTCTTTTTAAATCAGGAATATGAAAATTGTTCTTCCTCATCCATTAGTTGAGGGTTTTGAACTCTGACAACAGGATCACTGCCTAAGTTTAGGGCACAGAAGTCCCTCCCACTAACCTTTGTGTTTATATTTTCATTGTGTGAACATAGTAATTTAATTGATATTGTTGGGAATGCTACTCTTATCTTGCAATTGTAAGAGCTGCCTTTGCTACTCTTTGTTTCATTTCTGCTAACAGGATACATTTTTAAATGATAGCAATACTGAAGGTGACTCCAAGGTTGTAATCTTCAGGACTTTTAGCTTGACCCAATCTTAATCATTCAAAGCTAGGCTTTTTTTAGAACATCATCTGTTAGCTTCTAATTGTAGGTTCATTAAAAGAGTATTTGGCTGGGGGGACAAAGGACTTTTAACTGAGGCAAATTGTCCACAATCAAAAGAGCTGAAAACAGAATCATTTATGGGTGTAAATTAATAAGCTACTAATTGTATTAGTAATATACAATGCTCAAAAACACCAGCACACTCTGCGACCTACAGCAACCGATAAACTAGGAGACAAAGTGGACAGGAGTAAATTCTTCCTTGGGTAACTGGATCTGAAATTTACAAATGAAACGGTTGGAAAATCAGAAGTAGTATTCCCTGCCTGGAGGCCTGCCTGAAGACTTTTCATTCAGCTGGTGCCTGGGTGGCTATTAGTTGTTTTTGTTGTTGTTTTGTTTTGCTTTGTTTTTTGTTTGTTTGTTTTCAAACCTCTTAGGGATTGTTGACCTGGGGCACATGAATAGAATTCAGGGTGATCTTGGATGAAAAAATTTAAGCATTTCCTTTAATAATGAATTTGGGCAGTAAACAACTGTAGTATTAGCCGTGCTAGCGACTTTTCACTAAAAGAAATTACAGATATTTCCCTATCATACTACATTCATTGCAGATATCTTGCAAATATCCTAATGGATATTTTACATATTTTACATCCTATTTGAAGCAACTCTAATCCCAGCCCTCATTATTACTACCCGATGAGGCAATCAGACGGAGCGACTAAACGCGGGACTATACTTCCTGTTCTACACACTAATTGGGTCCCTACCCCTGCTAGTAGCACTAACCTACGTCCAAAATTCTCTAGGATCCCTCAACTTTCTCATCGCCCAGTATTGATCACAACCACTACCTGCAACCTGATTATCCAACCTCAAATTTATGGTAATTAGAACCCAGATCTTGTTCTTTAATGTGTTAACAAGGAAGCACATACATACTATGTTTAAAAATATTTTGATAACTGCATTTCAATATAATTGAGTTTTTAACCATTTGTCTCTGGTTTTATTCGTTTAAAAACATCACTCCTAGAATCAATAAGGAGATCGTGGTAGAAAAAAGATTAAGAACCTGCAAGGGGAGCAGTGGGACTTGAAATTGTGCTGAAGAGAGAGCCTATGCTTTGTCATATACCCAGCCCTTCACTCCTTTTGCTTGGAGGGAACCCTGTCAGCTGCAGTATCCGCCCCATAACTGGGGGCTGATCAGCTCCAGTCCAGTCTCTTGATAAGCAAATTCCTTTTGCCAATCTCTAGCCGACTTGAAAACTTAACTGAAAATGCAGCTTCTCAGGATCCGTCAAAACTTGGTTGGAACTACAAAGGTGGCCTGTATCATCTTGATTTCAGATTTTCACCCTTGAACTGAGTCCTTGGAGTTTTAATCCAGCCAGGAGATGTAAAATTGCCCCCGTCACACTTACCCCTTAACTTGCCAGCAGATTATCTGGGAAAAGCATCAAATTACTGGCTACCCCAAATCATAAATCAGAAGTGGAAAAATATACTGATGAAGGAATGAATGAGTTTTAGCGCTTGTGCCATTTCAGGGATTGGACCAGGAGATGGGGACTGAGGCGATGGATAGACAGTATGAGGATTTACTCCAGGAGAAGTCAACCGTCTAGCCCAGAGGCTCAGTTGAATTGTGACATTTCAATTCTAGCTATTTATTGCACTTAGAAAGTGTACAGGTAAAAAGTTCAATAAAAGTAAAAAGTTCAGTTTGCTGTGCATTAATTGCCTCCAGGCCCATCTGGCCTTTCTTTTTCTTTTTCTTTTTCCTTTTAATGTTTGTGGAAGGAGAGTGAAAAGGAAAAAAAAGTTTCCTTGTTTTCGCTCACTTTAAACAGAAACTCTACGTGCCACACAGAGTTTGCTGTACAGCTGGAGCTGCCTTTCTGATTTATGTTTATTTTAGATTTTTATATAGGAGATACGGGTAAAGGAGAATTCTTAAAAATAGGAGCCCCAGGTTCTAGCTCTGATACTTTCCCTGCTTAAACCAATTATATTCTTGTACAAGTCCCTGTACTCTGCTGTCCTTTGATTTCCTTAATCTATTTGATACAGAGATTATGGGAAGAAAAGAAAGTGGTGAGGGAGACAGAAAAATCTGTGCAACTTTCTTTGAATATCAGAAAATTCAGCGGGCATATTGCAAAATATTTAAAAAACTTTTATTAGTAACAGTTTGCCTTGCAAATAGTAAGTGCATGTTTGTGGATTTGGATTTGCTTGACAGTATAGTTCCTTAAATTTCAAAGCACTTTATAAAAAATAATTAATCAGCCATTATCATGTTTTTAATTTTTTTATGTTCATCAATGATCATAAAAATTTCAGAATGATAATGAACTCTAGCTACAGTTTGCCAATTCAGAGGGCTATATTTTGTATATTCCTCTGGAAAGGAATATAAGAGAATTTGTTTACTGCATATTCTCAGGGCCTAGAATAGTGTTTGGCACATCGTAAACCCGTAAACCGTCAACAGAGATTGAATGATAAGAAGAACCCAATTAGCAAATCTTCAAAGTAGTTGTATATTAACCATATATAAACTGTATGCAAATTAACCATTAGATTAAAAATTACAGCAAATCTTTCTTTTAAATCCACTAACTCCAGGTTGGGACAACAAATATTGTAATTTAAACTTTTAGCCTGTTGTGCTCCTCCACTCTTACCTTTTAGCTTAATATTTGGAGAATTGGCAATTGATAATAGTATAAAATTTCATGGCAGGGGAAAGGAAACATTACTAATAGTATTTTTGTATTTTAGATAAGGCATGTGTGGCAATGATGGCAGACATTATGACTTTGCTCTTATTAAGAATGTTTCATAACAGCCCTGGCTTATGGGTTTTAAAATGCTCCTTCCCCTTAGATAATTAAATTTTCTTGTGGCTTTCATTATTTTCATTTCTTTATAAAAGGGTACAACCCATTAAGCTGAGTAAGCAGGAAAAAACGGAGCATATTGCTTACTTTTCTATATGCTCGAACAAGTTGCTTAATTTATCCAGATTTTGATTTCAAAATATATTAGATTTCATTTTTATAGTAGAACACACATATCAGGGCAAACCATCTTTGGGCAAAAAGCCATAAAAAATAATAATAAATGAATGAATAAATAAATAAAACCGTGACTACTTTAATCTTGCAGTCTCAACTTGAGTCGGCAAATTATGGATGGCAAGCCAAGTCCTGTCCACCACCAGTGTGATGGTTAGTTTTATGTGCCAATGGACTTATACCACCTGTTTTTATATGGCCACAAGTTAAGAAGGGTTTTTATATTTTTAAATGGTTGAAAAATCAAAAGAAGAAAAATATTTTGTGGCTTGTAAATGTTATATAAAAATCTACTTTCAGAGTCCACAAATAAGATTTTATGAGAATACAGCCAGACTCACTTCATATTTTCTAGAGCTGATTTCACAGTACAGAGGCAGAGTTGAGTAGTTGTAGCAGAGACCATATAGCTGGCAATGCCTAGAATATTTATTAACTAGCCCTATAGAGAAAAAGTTTGCTGTACCAGGCTTAGGTTGTTAAATGGATGAAAGAACCTTATTAAATTACATGAAATAAAAATGTTTGCAGGCTTTTTAAAGAAACAAAAACAATTCTAGATTTTCCCCATATAGCAAATCATAATCTTTAAAATGCATTTGGTGAGATAAAAAATATTTGGAATGTAAGAAGCAGGGCTTTACCTTTGTGTACTATGTTGGCTCTGGAAGTTGGTGGAAACTCAGCCTTGAGTTGGGTACTGTTTGCAGTCCCTGAGTGAGAGGGGTTCTCGGTGCTGCAGACTAACAATGGGCACCCAGAAGGATATGCAACCCCCAAAGCAGCAGCCAGTGATCTGTAACTGTGAAGAAAGTCACGGAAAATGAAATAAAATCCAGGGATCCAATCAGATCAGAGAATATGGATACAGAATAGTAGGCAAGAAAAAGACTAAAAGATTGGTGGTTTTTGACAATTAATGAAATCTGAATTCAGAAAAACATCTTCACTTATAGTTGGATTTACCATTAATGTTTCACGTTGTTGTATAGCTTTTGGTTAGCATACTTATCTTTATGAATACAACTACATGTACACAATTACAACTACATATACACAATTACAATTACATATACACAATTTCATTTTATATCATTTTTTAAACCATATCATATTTAGATATCTGCTAATACTTTGTATAAAGAAATCGTTTTTTATTCAATTACATAACATAATTTAATTTTATTGTATATTTAATCTGATATACAGTATGGTTAGAATTGCTTTTCCTAAACCATATTTTTAATCAGAACCTAGAATCACTGGGGCTTCTAGGGTACTCTGAGGGTTTGAGTAAGTATGTTCCTTGGAAACTACTGTCCTACATCACCAGTTTACAGAGTTATAAACTCTGTAGTGTCATTTGGTACAGAGTATAACAGTGTACTTACTGCCAGTGTGCATACATCAGTTTGACTTCTATTTTTCATGTATTACTTGATAAAGGATTTTCTGTATTTCTATATAATCCTTGATTGTTCTTAAGATCTTGGGAGAGGAAGGAGAAATTTTATTGGTTGTTCTCTGCAAGGCAAAATGAACCCCAAGTAAAGCACATGAAGCAGACTGTTAAGTCAGGTGCAGTTTCCAGGTATAATCATTCATTATGGTCCAAAATCCTACTTTCAGGATATAAAAAGAGTGAGGATTAGTTTACACAGAATTATTGGATACATGTTTAAATCTTTTGCCTCGATCTTAGGAACATGGAATTGATGCTCACCCTGTACTCCAGCTATTCCAAGATTCCATCATTATGGAAGGTCATTTTGGCCTCCCTAACATTCATTTAAAACTAGTGTGGGGGTGCCACAGAAAGCAAAGCATGAGGTTGCCTTATTGTCCTGCAACTTGGTTATTGGATATATGCTTGGAAGAACTGAAAAGAGGGACATGAATGGACATTTGCGCAGTAGGGTTTATGGTGTCAATAGTCATGATTTGCAGTGGATGGAGGTGGCCTAACAGTACACCACCTGATGAACAGAACGACGATCTGTGAATGGAATACTGAGCTGCTACAAGAACGGGTGAAGTTGTGAGGTAAATGGACATTGGGGACAGTACATTGAGTGAAATAAACCAGAAATGAAAAAAAAAAACATTATAATGCTTCACTAATATGACTATAATGTGCAAGCTCTGAGAATTGAGTCTGAGAGCACAGGTTATCAGGGGAAGGCTTATTGTAAAGTTTCCTAGATTGTAAACTCCTACAGCAGTTACATCTATTCCTGAGCTGTAATGGTTATTTCTAAATTCTGAGACACTGAGCTCTTGTGTATAACCTGGTCAGTCCCTGGAATTTTGGGTATCTATGTGACACCTGAGACTCAGAGCCAGAGTCCGGTGGCTATGAATGTCAGCATTACATCATACAGCAAATGTTAAGGAGTCTGAAAAAAGAGTTCAGACTTCAATTAGAGATATGAATGAAATGGACTTGGTTAGGAGTAAGGTAAATCAGACTAAAGGGTAAAGGATGATATAGACTGTGTTTCAAAACTTCAACTTCTGTGTGAGACTTAAGGAAAAGATTTTATTAGATGCAAAATCTAAATTTTTTGAGACACACTATATAATTTAACTTGTATGGTCAGTTTATTCAAACAACATAATTACATAGAACATTGAATAGGGAGTGAAATCTGGTTGGTTTGTATAGGTTAGTGTGAAGCCCCAATATATCCCAGAGTAACTTGGGCAGAGAATAAAGATGTATTTGTAAAATCCCCTTGAGGAACAGGGGGAAAATGTAGGAATATTAAATTTCTCCACCTGGGGAATTCCTGATACTCTCACAAGCATTGGAGACTAGCAAGTTAGAAAGCCAAGCCCTTGATCTTGGGGCTTGCCCTTATGAATCTTGTTACTGCAAAGGGGAGGCTAAGCCTACTTAAAATTGTGCCTTAGAGTCACCTGCAAAGAACCTCATTTGTTGCTCAGATGTGGCCTATCTCTCTAAGCCAACACTGCAGGTAAACTCCCTCCCTTCCCTCCGATGTGGTACCTGATTCCCAGAGGTATAAATCTGCCTGGCAACACGGGATATGACTCCTGGAGATGAGCTTGGCCTTGGAATCATGGGATTGAAAAAGCCTTCTTAGACAAAAAGGGGGAAGAGAAAGGAAACAAAATAAAGTTTCATTGGTTGAGAGATCTCAAATAGAGTTGAGAGGTCATTCTGGAGGTTATTCTTATGCATTATATAGATATCCCTTTTTAGTGTTTATTGTATTGGAATAGCTAGAAGGAAATCCCTGAAACCACTGAACTGCAACCCAGTAGCCTTTATTCTTGAAGATGATTGTATTACTATATAGCTTACACTGTGTGACCATGTGGTAGTGAAAACTTTGTGGCTCCCACTTCCTTTATACCGTGTATGGACAGATGAATAGAAAAATGAGGACAAAAAGTTAATGAATAATAGGGAGGGATGGGGCGTATGGGATGTTTTGGGTGTTCTTTTCTACTTTAACTTTTATTCTTATTCTTTTTTTTGAGTGGTAATGAAAATGTTCAAAAATTGATTGGAGTGATGAATGTACAACTACATAATGGTTCTGTGAACAATTGATTGTACACCTTTTTGTATACCATGGATGATTGAATGGTATGTGAATATATCTCAACAAAATTGAACTTAAAAAAAAAGATTAGGTCTATTCCAATTTTGTTGATAGCCATGTCTTTCTCTTTTTAAAGAGTGCTTCCTTGGTCCAGGCTTTCCTTTATATGTGACTTTTATAAATTTGTGATTCTGGTATGTTCCTTCTTGACCTTATCCTTTTCAGACAAAGGAATGGTGATCTCTGAATGGAATATTGAGCTGCTACATGAAGGGATGACAGTCCCTTAAACAAATAAACAAACACCAAGTGTAATGTAGTTATACTTTTCTTAACTGCTCTAATTCATTCTAAGTCTTTTGTGTATTCATAGTTTATTTGAATATTGTTATTTGGTTAACTAGGCAGAATGGTTTAATGGAAAAATATTACAACTGGAACTCAGGACTTACGTTTTTAGTCAATCACTTAACCTTTTGGTGAACCTTTCATCTATAAGATGGAAATAATTTGACCTCTTACTTATCTGGATATTTTTATGAAAAAAATGAGAAAATAGATGTGAAATTGCTGGTTAAAAGATCCTTTTGACTTGTGCTCTCTAAATATAAAAATCAGTAATTTGAGCTTGAAATTGATACATAACTTGTCCCGTAATAAACTGCTTTCCAACAACTGTGGACACTGAGTGAAAAAGCACTGAATGAAGCTTAAAATATTAAGTTTCAGCCTTGCCATTTATTAGCATAATGATTTTTAGGTAATTCATTTCATTTCTTTTAACTTCAGTTTCATTGTCAAAATAGAGGATTTATGATGAACAATATGTTGAGGTAAGAGTGTTTCAAGATAAGTTACCTTCAGAGATTGAAATTATGAAAAATTCAAATATAACAAATGAAAACAGAAATGAAAGCCCTAAGGAAGAAAAAAATATATAAACACATGGCTGAGGAGATGTGAAAACAAGTTGCCTCCTCCTCATATAAAGGTATGCACACACATTCCCACCCCTCCCAGAAAGTTGAAAGTTCATCAAGGGGGAGTGGTTATTTGAGTAGACAGCTGAAGGATGGGAAGGAAGGAGGCAGCCATAGGGAGATAAAAAAGAGCATTTCTGAAATAGAGGAAATAGATAGTGGAATAGCTCTAGGGTGGAAAGTGAGCGTGTCTTGTTCCCACTTCAGAATGAAGCCCACGTGACTGGAACTTTGTGAGGCAGGAGAAGCTGGGAAGAGACAAGGTTGCAGAGGTAGGGAGGGGCCAGCTCACTTAGGGAGTTGTGATGGGAAGCCCCTGGGGAAATAAGCAGGAGAGTGACCTGTTTAAGACTTAAAAGATCACTTGGGCTGTTGTGTGAGAATGGACCTTGCAGAGGAGAACAAGTTAGGAGCCATCTGTAATACTTTGGACTCATAACCATGGTGATTGAGCCAGGGTGATAGCTGTGGAAGGGGTGAGAAGTAGCTGATTAGGGGACATATGTTTTGAAGTTGAACTGATTGGACTTACTGATGGATTGGTCAATAGTCAAGAGCTCAGTAAATAGCATGGGCTTTGGCATAAGGCTCTGGGTCCAAATACCCATATAGAACCTCATTAACTGGCTATGTGACCTTACCAGACCTTGCTTCCTTCATTTGTAAAATAGATGTGAAATGATAGCATATGCCTCAAAGATTTGTTGTAGTATAAAATGAAGTAATCCATGTGTGGTGGTTTGAAACTGTATGTACCCCAGAAAAACATGTTCTTAAATTTAATTCATTCCTGTGGGTATGGGCCCATTGTAAGTGGGACTTTTTAATGAGGCTACTTCAGTTAAGGTGTGATCCACCTCATTCAGGATAGGGCTTCGTCCTATTACTGGAGTCCTTTATAAGAGAATGAAATTCAGACACAGAGAGAGAGAGCCAGGGAAGCGAGAAGCTGAAATCAACAAAATCTGGAAGAGAAGGTAGAGACCAGCAGATGCCAACATGTGCCTTGCCATGTGCCAGAGCAGCCAAGGATCCCTGGCAGATGGTCTTTGGGAAGAAAGCACCACTTTAATGATGCCTTGATTTGGACATTTTCATGGCCTCAAAACTGTAATCTAATAAATTCCCATTGTTGAAGCCAACCAATTTTGTGACATTTGCTGGTGCAGCGTAGGAAACTGAAACACCATGTAAAGCTCTTAGCCTAATAAATGTTAACTATTATTATTAAAACAACAATGACAACAACTTAGAATCAAAAGCTGAACCTGTCTGACATTTAAAATGTGCCACTGCTTCCTTAAGTACTATTTCAGTTTTTAAAATTGATATTCTAATATTCTGGTTTCAATTAGAATTTCAACCATATAAACCAAAGAAAGGTGACTCAGACTCAATTCTGCCTGATAGGGAGTCAGAATGGAATTCTTGAGTCAATTAGTCCTAGGCTTCAATTTTGAAAATTTCAATTTTCAAATTTAAAATTCAGTACTTAATTTCTCTGAGCTTCAGTTTTCACTATAAAATGGCAGTAACCATATTTAGTTCTAGGGCAAAGTGAAACATAAGGGCACCACAAAAATTAATTGGTTAACTTTGCTTCTAACCAATATTCAATATTCAAACCAATATAAACATTTATTTGTTGTTTGTTATTGGGAGTGAAGAGAAATGGATTTTCATTTGATAAAAATAAATTGCCCACTTTTTTGATGTTCAAAATAAAGGATTTCTTATATGCAATTATCTGGAATTGCCTTGTTTCCATCATTCACAACCAAGGATTGGAATAACTTACACAGATATATTTATTAAGTCTCCTTCAAATATATTTTGAAGATCCTTTGTCAGTTTTTTTTTTTTTTTTTTTTTTACTTTTTATTCTGAAATAATTTCAAACTGACGGGACAGTTGCAATAATAATACAAATCCACATACAAAGAACTCCAACATACTCCCTGTTCCAGTTTGCTAGAGCTGCTGTTAGACAAAATATCAGAAATGGACTGGCTTCTATAAAGGGGATTTATTAGGTTACAAATTACAGTTCTTAGGCCATAAAAGTTTCCAGACTGAGGCATCAAAAGAAGATACCTTCACTGAAGAACAGTAATGGTGTCCAGATCACCTCTGTCAGCTGGGAAGGCATGTGGTTGGTGTCTGCTCGTCCTTTGCTCCCAAGTTGTGTTTCAAAATGAGCTTTCTCCAAAATGGCTCTGAGCTCCTTTCACTCATTCCCTGTGTGTCCTTGCTTATTTCTCCCAAGACATTTATCTCTAAGCATCTGGGGGTCTTCTCTTAGCTTCTCCGTGGCAAACTCTGGGCTTCTTCTCTTAGCATATCCAAGCATCCTTCTACCTGCATCTCCAAGTAACTCTAAGCATCTCTAGTGCTCATGGAACTTTCTCCAGGGTAGACCATATGCTGGGCCATAAAACAAGCCTTGATAAATTTTAAGAGATTGAAATTATTCAAAACACATTCTCTGACCACAATGGAACACAACTAGAAGTTAATAACTATCAAAGAACCAGAAAACTCACAAATATCTGGATGTTAAATGACATACTCCTAAACAATCAGTGGGTCAAAGAAGAAATTGCAAGAGAAATTGCTAAATATCTAGAGATGAATGAAAATGAGAACATAACATATCAAAATTTATGGGATGCAGCAAAAGTGGTATTGAGGGGGAAATTTATAGTTCTATATGCATACATTAAAAAGGAAGAAAGAGGTAAAATCAAAGAACTAATGGAACAACTGAAGAAGGTAGAAAATGATCAGCAAACTAATCTAAAGCAAGTAGAAGAAAAAGAAATAACAAGGATTAAGGCAGAAATAAACGATATGGAAAAAAAGTAGAGAGAATAAAAAAAAAACAAAAGTTGGTTCTTTGAGAAGATCAACAAGATTGACAAACCCTTAGCTAGACTGACAAAGTAAAAAAAAGAAGAACCAAATAGACAAAATAATAAATGAGAGGGGGGATATTACTATGGATCCCGAAGAAATAAAAAATATCATAAGAGGATACTATGAACAACTCTATGCCAACAAACCAGATAATTTAGAGGAAATGGATAATTCCCTGGAAACACATGAACAACCTAGACTGAATAAAGAAGAAATAGAGGAACTCAACAAACCAGTTACAAGTAAAGACATTCAATCAGTTATCAAAAAGCTTCCTACAAATAAATCCCCAGGCCCAGATGGCTCCACAGGGGAATTCTACCCAACTTTCCAAAAAGACCTGACACCATTCCTACTTAAACTCTTTCAAAACATTGAAGAAATTGGACCACTACCTAACTCATCTTATAACGCCAACATCACTCTACTACCAAAAACCAGATAAAGATGCTACAAGAAATGAAAACTACAGGCCAATTTCCCTAATCAATATAGATGCAGAAATTCTCAACAAAATACTTGCAAATCAAATTCAAAGACACATTAAAAAAATTATACACCCTGACCAAGTGGGGTTCATCCCAGGCATGCAAGGGTGGTTCAACATAAGAAAATCAATCAATGTAATACAACACATTAACAAATCAGAAAGGAAAAATTAAATGATCATCTCAATAGATGCTGAAAAAGCATTCAACAAAATCCAGCATCCTTTTTTTGATAAAAACACTTCGAAAGTTGGGAATTGAAGGAAACTTCCTTAATTTGATAAAGGGCATATATGAAAAACCCACAGCAGCATAGTACTCAATGGCGAGAGACTAAAAGCCTTCTCTGTAAGATCAGGAATGAGACAAGAATGCCCATTGTCACCACTATTACTCAAAATTGTGCTAGAAATTCCAGCCAGAGCAATTTGGCAAGAAAAAGAAGTAAATGGCATCCAAATTGGAAAGGAAGGAGCAAAACTCTCATTATTTACAGATGATATGATCTTCTACTTGGAAAGCCCTGAGAAATCGATGACACACCTACTTGAGCTAATAAACAAATTCAGCAAAGTGGCAGGATATAAGATTAATGCACATAAGTCAGTAATGTTTCTATACAGTAGAAATGACATAACTGAAGAGACACCCACGAAAAAGATTCCATTCTCAATAGCAACTAAAAAAATTAAGTACTTAGGAATAAACTTAACCAAGGATGTAAAAGACCTCTACACAAAAAATTACATAACTCTACTAAAAAAAATAGAAGGCAACCTAAAGAGATGGAGAGAGATTCTATGAGCATGGATAGGAAGGCTAAACATAGTTAAGAGATCAATTCTACCCAAACTCATCTACAGATTTAATGCAATTCCCATCAAAATTCCAACAGTCTATTTTGCAGACTTGGAAAAGCTAGTCATCAAATTTATTTGGAAGGGAAAGATGCCTTGAATTGCTAATATTCTAAAAAAGAAAAACGAAACAGGGGACTTACACTGCCTAACTTTGAAGCCTACTATAAAGCCACAGTAGTCAAAACAGCATGATATCGGCACAAAGATAGAAATATTGATCAATGGAATCAAATTGAGAATTTGGAAATAGATCCCCAGATCTATGGTTGACTGATTTTGAAAAGGCCACAAAATCCACTGAATTGGGACATGACAGCCTCTTCAACAAATGAGGCTGGGAGAATTGGATATCCATATCCAAAAGAATGAAAGAGGACCCCTACCTCACACCCTATACAAAAATTGATTCAGTGTGGATCAAAGATCTCAATATAAGAGACTGCACCATAAAACTCCTAGAAGGTAATGTAGGGAAACATCTTCAGGACTTAGTATTAGGAGGTTGCTTCTTAAACTTTAGACCTAAAGCACAATTAAAAGCTTCTTTTGTACCTCAAAGGAATTTGTCAAAAAGGTAAAGAGACAGCCAACTCAATGGGAGAAAATATTTGGAAACCGTTTATCTGATAAGAGACTGGCATCTTGTATATATAAAGAAATCTTACAACTCAATGACAATAGTACAAATAGTCCAATTATAAAATGGGCAAAAGATATGAAAATACATTTTTCCAAAGAGGAAATACAAATGGCTAAAAAACATATGAAAAAATGTTCATCTTCGCTAACTATTAGGGAGATGCAAATCAAGACCACTATGAGTTATCTCACATCAATAAGAATGGCTGCCATTACACAAGCAGGAAACTACAAATGCTGGAGAGGGTGTGGAGAAATTGGAACTCTTATTATTGCCGGTGGGACTGTATAATGGTTCAGCCACTCTGGAAGACAGCTTGGTGATTCCTCAGAAAACTAGGTATTGAATTACCCTGCGATCCATCAATTTCACTTCTTGGTATTTACCCAGAGGAACTGAAAGCAGTGACATGAACAGATATTTGCATGCCGGTGTTCATAGCAGCATTGCTCACAATTGCCAAGAAATGGAAACAACCTAAATGTCCTACATCAGATGAGTGGATAAACAAAATGTGGTATATACATACAATGGAATACTATGCAGCAGTGAGAAGGAATGAGGTCATGAAGCATATGACAACATGGATGACCCCTGAGGACATAATGTTGAGTGAAATAAGTCAGATACAAAAGGAGAGACATTGTGTGTTACCACTAATGTGAACTCTGTGAAAAATGTAAAACAAGTGTCTTATATTGTAGAATATAGGGGACCTAGAGATAGACAGCAGCTAGCGAAGGGGTAACAATTATCTATTAAGAACAGATAAGATATTCAGGGTAATCTTAATGATATGGAAATGCAGGAATGACTTTGGTTCATTAATTTTCTTGTGGTATGATAGGAGCATACTGGAAGCAATGAAATTATTTCAGGGTATTTATTTTTCCTATTTCTTTGTTTTGTTTGCAAATTTTTTTTTTGATAAATAAAGTTAATTAAAAAAATTCTCACCCACAGTTGGATGAGTCACATCTTCATGGAAACAACCTAATCAGAAAGATTAATATGTCTGCCCCCACAAGATTGCATTAAAGAACATGGCTTTTCTGGGGGACATAATAGAGTCAAACCAATGCACTCCCCACCCAGATACCCAGATCCACCAAGTTTTAATATTTTGTACACTTGCTGTTTCTTTCCTCCTTCCTTCCTTCCTTCTTTCCTTCCTTCCTTTCTTCCTTCCTTCCTTCCATCCATCTATCATCTATCTATCTTTCACCTTTTTATCTATCTTTTTTCTAAACATTTGGGAGTAGGTTGTATGCATCATGCTCTTTTTTTTTTTTTTTTTAATTCAGTTTTATTGAAATATATTCACAAACCATACAGTCATCCATGGTATACAATCAGCTGTTCACAGTATGATCATATAGTTATGCGTTCATCACCACAATCTATTTCTGAACATATTCCTTACATCAGAAAGAATCAGAATCAGAATAAAAAATAAAAGTGAAAAGAGAATACCCAAAGGGGAGGCGGGGCAAGATGGCAGACTGGTGAGCTGTATGTTTTAGTTACTCCTCCAGGAAAGTAGGTAAAAAGCCAGGAACTGCGTGGACTGTACACCACAGAGCAATCTGTCTTTGGGCATACTTCATACAACACTCATGAAAACGTGGAACTGCTGAGATCAGCGAAATCTGTAAGTTTTTGCGGCCAGGGGACCCGCGCCCCTCCCTGCCAGGCTCAGTCCCGGGGGAGGAGGGGCTGTCAGCTCCAGGAAGGAGAAGGGAGAATTGCAGTGGCTGCTCTTACCGGAAACTCATTCTACTGATTCAAACTCCAACCATAGATAGACTGAGGCCAGACACCAGAGACTCTGAGAGCAGCCAGCCCAGCAGAGAGGAGACAGGCATAGAAAAAAAACAACACGAAAAACTCCAAAATAAAAGCAGAGGATTTTTGGAGTTCTGGTGAACACAGAAAGGGGAAGGGCGGAGATCAGGCCTTGAGGCGCATATGCAAATCCCGAAGCAAGGCTGATCTCTCTGCCCTGGGCACTTTTCCTTAATGGCCCTGGTTGCTTTGTCTATTAGCATTTCAATAACCCATTAGATCTCTGAGGAGGGCCGTTTTTTTTTTTATTTATTTTTTTTTTTAAATCCTTTTTGCTTTTTCTAAAACAATTACTCTAAGAAGCTCAATACAGAAAGCTTCAAAGAATTGAAATTTGGGCACGTCAAGTCAAGAGCAGAACTAAGAGAGCTCTGAGACAAAAGGCAATAATCCAGTGGCTGAGAAAATTCACTAAACAACACAACTTCCCAAGAAAAGGGGGGTGTCCGCTCACAGCCACCATCCTGGTGGACAGGAAACACTCCTGCCCATCGCCAGCCCCATAGCCCAGAGCTGCCCCAGACAACCCAGTGTGACGGAAGTGCTTCAAATAACAGGCACACACCACAAAACTGGGCGTGGACATTAGCCTTCCCTGCAACCTCAGCTGAATGTCCCAGAGCTGGGAAGGGGGAGCAGTGTGAATTAACAGAGCCCCATTCAGCCATCATTTGAGCAGACTGGGAGCCTCCCAACACAGCCCAGCAGCCCAGAACTGCCCTGGGGGGACGGCACTCACCTGCGACATAGCACAGTCATCCCTCAACAGAGGACCCGGGTGCACAGCCTGGAAGAGGGGCCCACTTGCAAGTCTCAGGAGCCATACGCCAATACCAAAGACTTGTGGGTCAGTGGCAGAGACAAACTGTGGCAGGACTGAACTGAAGGATTAGACTATTGCAGTAGCTTTAAAACTCTAGGATCATCAGGGAGATTTGATTGTTAGGGCCACCCCCCCCTCCCCGACTGCCCAGAAACACGCCCCACATACAGGGCAGGCAACACCAACTACACACGCAAGCTTGGGACACCAATTGGGCCCCACAAGACTCACTCCCCCACTCACCAAAAAGGCTAAGCAGGGGAGATCTGGCTTGTGGAGAACAGGTGGCTCGTGGACGCCACCTGCTGGTTAGTTAGAGAAAGTGTACTCCACGAAGCTGTAGATCTGATAAATTAGAGATAAGGACTTCAACTGGTCTACAAACCCTAAAAGAACCCTATCAAGGTCAGCAAATGCCACGAGGCCAAAAACAACAGAAAATTATAAAGCATATGAAAAAACCAGACGATATGGATAACCCAAGCCCAAGCACCCAAATCAAAAGACCAGAAGAGACACACCTAGAGCAGCTACTCAAAGAACTAAAGATGAACAATGAGACCCTAGTACGGGATATGAAGGAAATCAAGAAGACCCTAGAAGAGCATAAAGAAGACATTGCAAGACTAAATAAAAAAATGGATGATCTTATGGAAATTAAAGAAACTGTTGACCAAATTAAAAAGATTCTGGACACTCATAGTACAAGACTAGAGGAAGTTGAACAACGAATCAGTGACCTGGAAGATGACAGAATGGAAAATGAAAACATAAAAGAAAGAATGGGGAAAAAAATTGAAAAACTCGAAATGGACCTCAGGGATATGATAGATAATATGAAACGTCCGAATATAAGACTCATTGGTGTCCCAGAAGGGGAAGAAAAGGGTAAAGGTCTAGGAAGAGTATTCAAAGAAATTGTTGGGGAAAACTTCCCAAATCTTCTAAACAACATAAATACACAAATCATAAATGCTCAGCGAACTCCAAATAGAATAAATCCAAAAAAACCCACTCCGAGACATATACTGATCACACTGTCAAACATAGAAGAGAAGGAGCAAGTTCTGAAAGCAGCAAGAGAAAAGCAATTCACCACATACAAAGGAAACAGCATAAGACTAAGTAGTGACTACTCAGCAGCCACCATGGAGGTGAGAAGGCAGTGGCACGATATATTTAAAATTCTGAGTGAGAGGAATTTCCAGCCAAGAATACTTTATCCAGCAAAGCTCTCCCTCAAATTTGAAGGAGAGCTTAAATTTTTCACAGACAAAGAAATGCTGAGAGAATTTGCTAACAAGAGACCTGCCCTACTGGAGATACTAAAGGGAGCCCTACAGACAGAGAAACAAAGACAGGACAGAGAGACTTGGAGAAAGGTTCAGTACTAAAGAGATTCGGTATGGGTACAATAAAGGATATTAATAGAGAGAGGGAAAAATATGGCAAACATAATCCAAAGGATAAGATGGCCGATTCAAGAAATGCCTTCACGGTTTTAACGTTGAATGTAAATGGATTAAACTCCCCAATTAAAAGATATAGATTCGCAGAATGGATCAAAAAAAAATGAACCATCAATATGTTGCATACAAGAGACTCATCTTAGACACAGGGACACAAAGAAACTGAAAGTGAAAGGATGGAAAAAAATATTTCATGCAAGCTACAGCCAAAAGAAAGCAGGTGTAGCAATATTAATCTCAGATAAAATAGACTTCAAATGCAGGGATATTTTGAGAGACAAAGAAGGCCACTACATACTAATAAAAGGGGCAATTCAGCAAGAAGAAATAACAATCGTAAATGTCTATGCACCCAATCAAGGTGCCACAAAATACATGAGAGAAACATTGGCAAAACTAAAGGAAGCAATTGATGTTTCCACAATAATTGTGGGAGACTTCAACACATCACTCTCTCCTATAGATAGATCAACCAGACAGAAGACCAATAAGGAAATTGAAAACCTAAACAATCTGATAAATGAATTAGATTTAACAGACATCTACAGGACATTACATCCCAAATCAACAGGATACACATACTTTTCTAGTGCTCACGGAACTTTCTCCAGAATAGATCATATGCTGGGACATAAAACAAGCCTCAATAAATTTAAAAAGATTGAAATTATTCAAAGCACATTCTCTGACCACAATGGAATACAATTAGAAGTCAATAACCATCAGAGACTTAGAAATTCACAAATACCTGGAGGTTAAACAACACACTCCTAAACAATCAGTGGGTTAAAGAAGAAATAGCAAGAGAAATTGCTAAATATATAGAGACGAATGAAAATGAGAACACAACATACCAAAACCTATGGGATGCAGCAAAAGCAGTGCTAAGGGGGAAATTCATAGCACTAAACGCATATATTAAAAAGGAAGAAAGAGCCAAAATCAAAGAACTAATGGATCAACTGAAGAAGCTAGAAAATGAACAGCAAACCAATCCTAAACCAAGTACAAGAAAAGAAATAACAAGGATTAAAGCAGAAATAAATGACATAGAGAACAAAAAAACAATAGAAAGGATAAATATCACCAAAAGTTGGTTCTTTGAGAAGATCAACAAGATTGACAAGCCCCTAGCTAGACTGACAAAATCAAAAAGAGAGAAGACCCATATAAACAAAATAATGAATGAAAAAGGTGACATAACTGCAGATCCTGAAGAAATTAAAAAAATTATAAGAGGATATTATGAACAACTGTATGGCAACAAACTGGATAATGTAGAAGAAATGGACAATTTCCTGGAAACATATGAACAACCTAGACTGACCAGAGAAGAAATAGAAGACCTCAACCAACCCATCACAAGCAAAGAGATCCAATCAGTCATCAAAAATCTTCCCACAAATAAATGCCCAGGGCCAGATGGCTTCACAGGGGAATTCTACCAAACTTTCCAGAAAGAACTGACACCAATCTTACTCAAACTCTTTCAAACATTGAAAAAAAATGGAACACTACCTAATTCATTTTATGAAGCTAACATCAATCTAATACCAAAACCAGGCAAAGATGCTACAAAAAAGGAAAACTACCGGCCAATCTCCCTAATGAATATAGATGCAAAAATCCTCAACAAAATACTTGCAAATCGAATCCAAAGACACATTAAAAAAATCATACACCACGACCAAGTGGGGTTCATTCCAGGCATGCAAGGATGGTTCAACATAAGAAAAACAATCAATGTATTACAACACATTAAAAACTCGAAAGGGAAAAATCAATTGATCATCTCAATAGATGCTGAAAAAGCATTTGACAAAATCCAACATCCGTTTTTGATAAAAACACTTCAAAAGGTAGGAATTGAAGGAAACTTCCTCAACATGATAAAGAGCATATATGAAAAACCCACAGCCAGCATAGTACTCAATGGTGAGAGACTGAAAGCCTTCCCTCTAAGATCAGGAACAAGACAAGGATGCCCGCTGTCACCACTGTTATTCAACATTGTGCTGGAAGTGCTAGCCAGGGCAATCCGGCAAGACAAAGAAATAAAAGGCATCCAAATTGGAAAAGAAGAAGTAAAACTGTCATTGTTTGCAGATGATATGATCTTATATCTAGAAAACCCTGAGAAATCAACGATACACCTACTAGAGCTAATAAACAAATTTAGCAAAGTAGCGGGATACAAGATTCATGCACATAAGTCAGTAATGTTTCTATATGCTAGAAATGAACAAACTGAAGAGACACTCAAGAAAAAGATACCATTTTCAATAGCAACTAAAAAAATCAAGTACCTAGGAATAAACTTAACCAAAGATGTAAAAGACCTATACAAAGAAAACTACATAACTCTACTAAAAGAAATAGAAGGGGACCTTAAAAGATGGAAAAATATTCCATGTTCATGGATAGGAAGGCTAAATGTCATTAAGATGTCAATTCTACCCAAACTCATCTACAGATTCAATGCAATCCCAATCAAAATTCCAACAACCTACTTTGCAGACTTGGAAAAGCTAGTTATCAAATTTATTTGGAAAGGGAAGATGCCTCGAATTGCTAAAGACACTTTAAAAAAGAAAAACGAAGTGGGAGGACTTACACTCCCTGACTTTGAAGCTTATTATAAAGCCACAGTTGCCAAAACAGCATGGTACTGGCACAAAGATAGACATATAGATCAATGGAATCGAATTGAGAATTCAGAGATAGACCCTCAGATCTATGGCCGACTGATCTTTGATAAGGCCCCCAAAGTCACCGAACTGAGCCATAATGGTCTTTTCAACAAATGGGGCTGGGAGAGTTGGATATCCATATCCAAAAGAATGAAAGAGGACCCCTACCTCACCCCCTACACAAAAATTAACTCAAAATGGACCAAAGATCTCAATATAAAAGAAAGTACCATAAAACTCCTAGAAGATAATGTAGGAAAACATCTTCAAGACCTTGTATTAGGAGGCCACTTCCTAGACTTTACACCCAAAGCACAAGCAACAAAAGAGAAAATAGATAAATGGGAACTCCTCAAGCTTAGAAGTTTCTGCACCTCAAAGGAATTTCTCAAAAAGGTAAAGAGGCAGCCAACTCAATGGGAAAAAATTTTTGGAAACCATGTATCTGACAAAAGACTGATATCTTGCATATACAAAGAAATCCTACAACTCAATGACAATAGTACAGACAGCCCAATTATAAAATGGGCAAAAGATATGAAAAGACAGTTCTCTGAAGAGGAAATACAAATGGCCAAGAAACACATGAAAAAATGTTCAGCTTCACTAGCTATTAGAGAGATGCAAATTAAGACCACAATGAGATACCATCTAACACCGGTTAGAATGGCTGCCATTAAACAAACAGGAAACTACAAATGCTGGAGGGGATGTGGAGAAATTGGAACTCTTATTCATTGTTGGTGGGACTGTATAATGGTTCAGCCACTCTGGAAGTCAGTCTGGCAGTTCCTTAGAAAACTAGAGATAGAGCTACCATTCGATCCAGCGATTGCACTTCTCGGGATATACCCGGAAGATCGGAAAACAGTGACACGAACAGATATCTGCACGCCAATGTTCATAGCAGCATTATTCACAATTGCCAAGAGATGGAAACAACCCAAATGTCCATCAACAGATGAGTGGACAAATAAAATGTGGTATATACACACGATGGAATACTACGCGGCAGTAAGAAGGAACGATCTGGTGAAACATATGACAACATGGATGAACCTTGAAGACATAATGCTGAGCGAAATAAGCCAGGCACAAAAAGAGAAATATTATATGCTACCACTAATGTGAACTTTGAAAAATGTAAAACAAATGGTTTATAATGTAGAATGTAGGGGAACTAGCAGTAGAGAGCAATTAAGGAAGGGGGAACAATAATCCAAGAAGAACAGATAAGCTATTTAACGTTCTGGGGATGCCCAGAAATGACTATGGTCTGTTAATTTCTGATGGATGTAGTAGGAACAAGTTCACTGAAATGTTGCTATAGTATGTAACTTTCTTGGGGTAAAGTAGGAACATGTTGGAAGTTAAGCAGTTATCTTAGGTTAGTTGTCTTTTTCTTACTCCCTTGCTATGGTCTCTTTGAAATTTTCTTTTATTGTATGTTTGTTTTCTTTTTAACTTTTTTTTCATACAGTTGATTTGAAAAAAGAAGGGAAAGTTAAAAAAAAAAAAAAAAAGAAAAAAGACAAACAAGGAAAAAAAAAACAACAAAAAAAACGATGTAGTGCCCCCTTGAGGAGCCTGTGGAGAATGCAGGGGTATTCGCCTACCCCACCTCCATGGTTGCTAACATGACCACAGACATAGGGGACTGGTGGTTTGATGGGTTGAGCCCTCTACCATAAGTTTTACCCTTGGGAAGACGGTTGCTGCAAAGGAGAGGCTAGGCCTCCCTGTATTTGTGCCTAAGAGTCTCCTCCTGAATGCCTCTTTGTTGCTCAGATGTGGCCCTCTCTCTCTGGCTAAGCCAACTTGAAAGGTGAAATCACTGCCCTCCCCCCTACGTGGGATCAGACACCCAGGGGAGTGAATCTCCCTGGCAACGTGGAATATGACTCCCGGGGAGGAATGTAGACCCGGCATCGTGGGATGGAGAACATCTTCTTGACCAAAAGGGGGATGTGAAAGGAAATGAAATAAGCTTCAGTGGCAGAGAGATTCCAAAACGAGCCGAGAGATCACTCTGGTGGGCCACTCTTACGCACACTTTAGACAACCTTTTTTAGGTTCTAAAGAATTGGGGTAGCTGGTGGTGGATACCTGAAACTATTAAACTACAACCCAGAACCCATGAATCTCGAAGACAGTTGTATAAAAATGTAGCTTATGAGGGGTGACAGTGGGATTGGGAATGCCATAAGGACCAAACTCCACTTTGTCTAGTTTATGGATCGATGTGTAGAAAAGTAGGGGAAGCAAACAAACAGACAAAGGTACCTAGTGTTCTTTTTTACTTCAATTGCTCTTTTTCACTCTAATTATTATTCTTGTTATTTTTGTGTGTGTGCTAATGAAGGTGTCAGGGATTGATTTAGGTGATGAATGTACAACTATGTAATGGTACTGTAAACAATCGAAAGTACAATTTGTTTTGTATGACTGCGTGGTATGTGAATGTATCTCAATAAAATGATGATTAAAAAAAAAAAAAAAAAAGAGAATACCCAAACCATCCCCCCATCCCACCCTATTTGTCATTTAGTTTTTACTCCCATTTTTCTACTGATTTTTTTCAATTTTTTAACTTTGTTTATCAAAAAATTAAAAACAAACAGGCAAACAACAACCAAAAAAACCCCACAACATTTCAAAAAAGCAATGGATTAAGGAAAACAAATAACCTAAAATAACTACTTTGCTTCCAACATGATCTTACTATATCCAAGAAAATTAATAAACCCTGTCCAAACAGAGGAGTAAGAAAAACAAATAATCTAAAATAACTACATTGCTTCCAACATGTTCCTACCATACCCCAAGAAAATTAACAACCCCTAAGAAAACAAAGGAATAAGAGAAAAAAAAAACCTAAAATAACTCTATTGCTTCCAACATGATCTTACTATATCCAAGAAAGTTTACAAACCATAATCATTCCTGAGCATTCCCATAACCTTGAGATTACCCTCCATAGTTTATCTGTTCTTATTAGATTATCATTCCCCCTCCACTAATTGGTATCTCTAGGTCCCGTACATTCTACAGTATAAAACATTGTACATTTTTCACAGAATTCACATTAGTGGTAACATACGATATCTCTCTTTTTATGCCTGGCTTATTTTGCTCAGCATTATGTCTTTTTTTTTTTTTTTTTAATCTTCATTTTATTGAGATATATTCATATACCACGCAGTCATACAAAACAAATCGTACTTTCGATTGTTCACAGTACCATTACATAGTTGTACATTCATCACCCAAATCAATCCCTGACACCTTCATTAGCACACACACAAGAATAACAAGAATAATAATTAGAGTGAAAAAGAGCAATTGAAGTAAAAAAGAACACTGGGTACCTTTGTCTGTTTGTTTCCTTCCCCTATTTTTCTACTCATCCATCCATAAACTAGACAAAGTGGAGTGTGGTCCTTATGGCTTTCCCAATCCCATTGTCACCCCTCATAAGCTACATTTTTATACAACTGTCTTCGAGATTCATGGGTTCTGGGTTGTAGTTTGATAGTTACAGGTATCCACCACCAGCTACCCCAATTCTTTAGAACCTAAAAAGGGTTGTCTAAAGTGTGCGTAAGAGTGCCCACCAGAGTGACCTCTCGGCTCCTTTTGGATTCTCTCTGCCACTGAAGCTTATTTCATTTCCTTTCACATCCCCCTTTTGGTCAAGAAGATGTTCTCCGTCCCACGATGCCGGGTCTACATTCCTCCCCGGGAGTCATATTCCACGTTGCCAGGGAGATTCACTCCCCTGGGTGTCTGATCCCACGTAGGGGGGAGGGCAGTGATTTCACCTTTCAAGTTGGCTTAGCTAGAGAGACAGGGCCACATCTGAGCAACAAAGAGGCATTCGGGAGGAGGCTCTTGGGCACAACCATAGGGAGGCCTAGCCTCTCCTTTGCAGCAACCGTCTTCCCAAGGGTAAAACCTGTGGTAGAGGGCTTAACCCATCAAACCACCAGTCCCCTATGTCTGTGGTCATGTTAGCAACCATGGAGGTGGGGTAGGCGAATACCCCTGCATTCTCCACAGGCTCCTCAAGGGGGCACTACATCTTTTTTTTTTTTTCCTTGTTTTCTTTTTTTTTTTTTTTTAACTTTCCCTTCTTTTTTAAATCAACTGTATGAAAAAAAAAGTTAAAAAGAGAACAAACATACAATAAAAGAACATTTCAAAGAGACCATAACAAGGGGGTAAGAAAAAGACAACTAACCTAAGATAACTGCTTAACTTCCAACATGTTCCTACTTTACCCCAAGAAAGTTACATAATATAGCAACATTTCTGTGAACTTGTTCCTACTATATCCATCAGAAATTAACAGACCATAGTCATTTCTGGGCATCCCCAGAATGTTAGCTTATCTGTTCTTCTTGGATTATTGTTCCTCCTTTCTTAATTGCTCTCTACTGCTAGTTCCCCTACATTCTACATTATAAACCATTTGTTTTACATTTTTCAAAGTTCACATTAGTGGTAGCATATAATATTTCTCTTTTTGTGCCTGGCTTATTTCGCTCAGCAAAAAGTTCATCCATGTTCATCCATGTTGTCATATGTTTCACGAGATCGTTCCTTCTTACTGCCGCGTAGTATTCCATCGTGTGTATATACCACATTTTATTTATCCACTCATCTGTTGAAGGACATTTGGGTTGTTTCCATCTCTTGGCAATTGTGAATAATGCTGCTATGAACATTGGCGTGCAGATATCTGTTCGTGTCACTTCTTTCCGATCTTCCGGGTATATACCGAGAAGTGCAATCGCTGGATCGAATGGTAGCTCTATATCTAGTTTTCTAAGGAACTGCCAGACTGACTTCCAGAGTGGCTGAACCATTATACAGTCCCACCAACAATGAATAAGAGTTCCAATATCTCCACATCCGCTCCAGCATTTGTAGTTTCCTGTTTGTTTAATGGCAGCCATTCTAACCGGTGTTAGATGGTATCTCATTGTGGTCTTAATTTGCATCTCTCTAATAGCTAGTGAAGCTGAACATTTTTTCATGTGTTTCTTGGCCATTTGTATTTCCTCTTCAGAGAACTGTCTTTTCATATCTTTTGCCCATTTTATAATTGGGCTGTCTGTACTATTGTCATTGAGTTGTAGGATTTCTTTATATATGCAAGATATCAGTCTTTTGTCAGATACATGGTTTCCAAAAATTTTTTCCCATTGAGTTGGCTGCCTCTTTACCTTTTTGAGAAATTCCTTTGAGGTGCAGAAACTTCTAAGCTTGAGGAGTTCCCATTTATCTATTTTCTCTTTTGTTGCTTGTGCTTTGGGTGTAAAGTCTAGGAAGTGGCCGCCTAATACAAGGTCTTGAAGATGTTTTCCTACATTATCCTCTGGGAGTTTTATGGTACTTTCTTTTATATTGAGATCTTTGGTCCATTTTGAGTTAATTTTTGTGTACGGGGTGAGGTAGGGGTCCTCTTTCATTCTTTTGGATATGGATATCCAACTCTCCCAGCCCCATTTGTTGAAAAGACCATTATGGCTCAGTTCAGTGACTTTGGGGGCCTTATCAAAGATCAGTTGGCCATAGATCTGAGGGTCTATCTCCGAATTCTCAATTCGATTCCATTGATCTATATGTCTATCTTTGTGCCAGTACCATGCTGTTTTGGCAACTGTGGCTTTATAATAAGCTTCAAAGTCAGGGAGTGTAACTCCTCCCAGTTCGTTTTTCTTTTTTAGAGTGTCTTTAGCAATTCGAGGCATCTTCCCTTTCCAAATAAATTTGATAACTAGCTTTTCCAAGTCTGCAAAGTAGGTTGTTGGAATTTTGATTGGGATTGCATTGAATCTGTAGATGAGTTTGGGTAGAATTGACATCTTAATGACATTTAGCCTTCCTATCCATGAACATGGAATATTTTTCCATCTTTTAAGGTCCCCTTCTATTTCTTTTAGTAGAGTTATGTAGTTTTCTTTGTATAGGTCTTTTACATCTTTGGTTAAGTTTATTTCTAGGTACTTGAATTTTTTAGTTGCTATTGAAAATGGTATGTTTTTCTTGAGTGTCTCTTCAGTTTGTTCATTTCTAGCATATAGAAACATTACTGACTTATGTGCATTAACCTTGTATCCCGCTACTTTGCTAAATTTGTTTATTAGCTCTAGTAGCTGTATCGTCGATTTCTCAGGGTTTTCTAGATATAAGATCATATCGTCTGCAAACAATGACAGTTTTACTTCTTCTTTTCCAATTTGGATGCCTTTTATTTCTTTGTCTTGACGGATTGTCCTGGCTAGCACTTCCAGCACAATGTTGAATAACAGTGGTGATAGTGGGCATCCTTGTCTTGTTCCTGATCTTAGAGGGAAGGCTTTCAGTCTCTCACCATTGAGTACTATGCTGGCTGTGGGTTTTTCATATATGCTCTTTATCATGTTGAGGAAGTTTCCTTCAATTCCTACCTTTTGAAGTGTTTTTATCAAAAAGGGATGTTGGATTTTGTCAAATGCTTTTTCAGCATCTATTGAGATGATCAATTGATTTTTCCCTTTTGACTTGTTAATGTGTTGTAATACATTGATTGATTTTCTTATGTTGAACTATCCTTGCATGCCTGGAATAAACCCCACTTGGTCATGGTGTATGATTTTTTTAATGTGTCTTTGGATTCGATTTGCAAGTATTTTGTTGAGGATTTTTGCATCTATATTCATTAGGGAGATTGGCCGGTAGTTTTCCTTTTTTGTAGCGTCTTTGTCTGGTTTTGGTATTAGATTGATGTTAGCTTCATAAAATGAGTTAGGTAGTGTTCCATTTTCTTCAATGTTTTGAAAGAGTTTGAGTAAGATTGGTGTCAGTTCTTTCTGGAAAGTTTGGTAGAATTCCCCTGTGAAGCCATCTGGCCCTGGGCATTTATTTGTGGGAAGATTTTTGATGACTGATTGGATCTCTTTGCTTGTGATGGGTTGGTTGAGGTCTTCTATTTCTTCTCTGGTCAGTCTAGGTTGTTCATATGTTTCCAGGAAATTGTCCATTTCCTCTACATTATCCAGTTTGTTGCCATACAGCTGTTCATAGTATCCTCTTATAATTTTTTTAATTTCTTCAGGATCTGCAGTTATGTCACCTTTTTCATTCATTATTTTGTTTATATGGGTCTTCTCTCTTTTTGATTTTGTCAGTCTAGCTAGGGGCTTGTCAATCTTGTTGATCTTCTCAAAGAACCAATTTTTGGTGATATTTATCCTCTCTATTGTTTTTTTATTCTCTATGTCATTTATTTCTGCTTTAATCCTTGTTATTTCTTTTCTTGTACTTGGTTTAGGATTGGTTTGCTGTTCATTTTCTAGCTTCTTCAGTTGATCCATTAGTTCTTTGATTTTGGCTCTTTCTTCCTTTTTCTTCCTTTTTAATATATGCGTTTAGTGCTATAAATTTCCCCCTTAGCACTGCTTTTGCTGCATCCCATAGGTTTTGGTATGTTGTGTTCTCATTTTCATTCGTCTGTATATATTTAGCAATTTCTCTTGCTATTTCTTCTTTAACCCACTGATTGTTTAGGACAATCAGCTGAGGTTACAGGGAAGGCTAATGTCCATGCCCAGTTTTGTGGTGTGTGCCTGTTATTTGAAGCACTTCCGTCACACTGGGTTGTCTGGGGCAGTTCTGGGCTATGGGGCTGGCGATGGGCAGGAGTGTTTCCTGTCCACCAGGATGATGGCTGTGAGCGGACACCCCCCTTTTCTTGGGAAGTTGTGGTGTTTAGTGAATTTTCTCAGCCACTGGATTATTGCGTTTTGTCTCAGAGCTCTCCTAGTTTTGCTCTTGACTTGACCTGCCCAAATAGTAAGTCTTTGAAGCTTTCTGTATTGGGCTTCTTAGAGTAATTGTTTTAGAAAAAGAAAAAAGGATTAAAAAAAAAAAAAAAAAAAGGGCCCTCCTCAGAGATCTAATTGGTTATTGAAATGCTAAGAGACAAAGCAACCAGGGCCATTAAGGAAAGGTACACAGGGCAGAGAGATCAGCTTTTCTTCAGGATTTGCATATGTGCCTCAGGGCCCTTCCCCTTTCTATGTTCACCAGAACTCCAAAAATCCTCCGCTTTTATTTTGGAGTTTTTCGTGTTGTTTTTTTTTCTATGCCTGTCTCCTCTCTCCTGGGCTGGCTGCTCTCAGATTCTCTGGTGTCTGGTCTCAGTCTATCTATGTTTGGAGTTTGGATCAGTAGAATGAGTTTCTGATAAGAGCTGCCACTGCAGTTCTCCCTTCTCCTTCCCGGAGCTGACAGCCCCTCCTCCCCCGGGACTGAGCCTGGCAGGGAGGGGCGCGGGTCCCCTGGCCGCAAAAACTTACAGATTTCGCTGATCTCAGCAGTTCCACGTTTTCATGAGTGTTGTATGAAGTATGCCCAAAGTCAGATTGCTCTGTGGTGTCCAGTCCACGCAGTTCCTGGCTTTCTACCTACTTTCCTGGAGGAGTAACTAAAACATACAGCTCACCAGTCTGCCATCTTGCCCCACCTCTGCCATCTTGCCCCGCCTCTCTACTCTTTCTAAAGCTTTTGTGTAATACTTTTTAACAATCTATAAAGCAGGATAATACAAACTAGTTTATAAGATTGAGGATTGATTGAGGTACTGTTTATGAAACCTGCTGTCCAGGCTAAGCTGGAGTGCAGATACAGCTGGGAAAGGATTTTCCATCATGCTCTTTTGAACACAATACTTCCATGTACTTTTCATAAGAACAAGGATATTCACTTATGTAACCACCTTAAGTACAGTTATCATGTTCAAGAAATTTGACATTGATGTAAAGCTCTCTATTTCAATTTTTTCATATGCTCCAATAATGTCCTTTGGGGGCATTTTCTCCTCTGTTATTAGATCTAGTCCAGGATTATGTATCGCTTTCAGTTGTTATTGTCTCTTTTGTCTCTCTTTCTCTATTTAAATTATGGAAATATACATACAACACAAACTTTCCCGTGTCAACCACACCCGAGTAAAAAGTTCAGTGGGATTAATCATATGCACGATGTTTTGCTACCCACACCACCATCCTTTGCCAGAACTTTCCCGTCACACTGACCAGGAACCTTGTATCCATTATGCATTAATTCCCCACGTTTTCTATCCCCAGCCCTTGGTAACCTGTG
Source organism: Choloepus didactylus (assembly GCF_015220235.1). Lineage (NCBI taxonomy): Eukaryota > Metazoa > Chordata > Mammalia > Pilosa > Megalonychidae > Choloepus > Choloepus didactylus. The sequence continues at coordinate 43,787,995 of NC_051309.1, read as the reverse complement.
CTCTACTTTCAGTACTCTATAGAGAGTTTTTGACTCTATGCTTTTACATATTTTAGTTATTTCATGTAAGTGGAATCATATAATATTTGTCCCTTTGTGTCTGGCTTATTTCACTCAGTTTATCAGTTTTTGCATGCTAGCAAAGCATCTTCAGTCTTGTGACTTCAGTTTGTGTGTATATGTGCATGTCTGAAGCAGACTATATCTTGGGGGATATATTAAAGGTTTTATAATTTAGATAATAAGGGATAAATTGATCCTCTTTGGTAAAGAACACTATACCAATGCATTGTTTCGGTCCAGATTTAAATGTCCTTGGCTATCTTAGACCTCAGGATTAACAGCATGAATTATATTTGCCCTATGGTACTTGAACTTGTAAACCCTCCAGATTCTCAAAAGATATAGATAAACACTGGCAAGAATTGTCTTTTATTTGCACTAGAAGTCTGTATATGATCTGATGGGATTGGGACCAATTTACATTTTGCCTGTTGATTAAGGAATTGAGTATGGAAATCTGAGTTAATGAGAATCAAATTTCTGATTTATTACAGTGATATTATAAAATGGCCTCCCTGGACTGACCCATAGTTTAATCTCATAAGGATTAATAAGATAATGTGTGTGTGTGTGTGTGTGTGTGTGTGTATTACTCTCTTACCATACTGCTTGACACAAAGTAGGCATTGAAAGAAAGGTAATTGATAGAGTTATTGCCACCCTATTGCACATACCTTCTTAGAAATAGAAGCTATATCGACAAGGGAGAAGGGAAAGGTAGGTTCTACGACACTGCTGTCTAGTAGAACTTTCTGCAATGATAGAAATGTTCTAAATCGGCACTATCCAATATGATAGCCACTAGCCGCGTGTAAACTAAGGAATTGGTTTTTTAAATTAAATTTTAATTAACTTAAAATTTAAAGTCATGTGTGGCTAGGCCATCATATTGAAAAGGACAATCCAGAATTTAGAAAGGTATCAACAAAAAATTAGACAAAATAGTAGCTCTGGGAGCACAGGGAAAATGAGGCACTTGAATTGTTAGTAAGATACCAAAACAGGGAAATCCTTAATAGATAAAGAGCCACACTGAGATTTATGGCAAACAAGCCTATATTTAACATGTTTTCCACATAATTTATCATGCTGAAATGATGTGGGATGGTGAACTGGAATTATAACATCTAGGAAAGATATTCCAAAATATAATCACATAATTTGTGCCTTATTATAATGGCCTTTTCAGTATTAGTGAAATCTGAGCTTTCTTTTAAAAAGAAATAACTTCAATAGAATGTTCAACAGGATTGACTGTATAGATCCAGATAGGGATAGCATAATACTGTGTGATGATAGCACAATATTGTAAGTACATTGAACAAAGATGTCTGTGAATAAAGCTGAAAGAGGAGTGCTGGGGGCAAGTATGATACCAGAAGGAAAGATAGACAATAAAGACAGGGACTGTATAACTCAGTGAACCCTAGAGTGGTCAATAATGGTAAATGTACAAATATAAAAATGGTGTAACATGTGGGAGAACAAATGAATGTTAACCTTGCAAGGTATTGAAAAAGAGATGGTTTTGGGGAAAAATATAATCAAAGCAAACTGGAATCTATGGCTAACAGTAACATTATAATATGCTTCCATTAAATAACAAAGGCAGAAAGAAAGAAAGAAAGAAAGAAAGAAAGAAAGAAAGAAACCCAAACAATAGAGTTGACGGTGACTTCATTTTATGTATTACATGTGATTGATAAATTAATTAAATCAACAAATTTCTGGAGCCCTTAGGCACAGGATACACAAGGAAGAACCACACAGACATAAGGAAGAACGTTTCAGGAAAACGAAATAGTCTGGGGGAAACTGTGTGACTAGAAAGAACAGAAAGAAAAGACCATTGTGTCTGGAGTAGAAAGAGGAAGATGGAGAAGAGTATAAAAGAAAAGCCGGGGAAGCTTTGGGTTAAATCCTGCAGGGACTTTCAGGTCATAAGAAAGAGTTTGGACTTTCTCCTAAGAGCAAATGAAAGCCATTGAGAAGTTTTAAGTTGGTGATGATAGTGGTGGTTGGGGGACTGGGGAGTGATGACAAGATCAGACTTTGCATTCTGTCGAATCTGATGATTTGGAAATAAAACAAATGGATGAAACTGCCTAAGATGAAGTATGGAAACCAGCCTGGAAAATATGAGGTCCTTCAAGAATAAAATGGATTTTCAATGTGTTCCATGACATAGCCCCAGTATGTTTTCTAGCACAGCAACCAGAAGAATACTTTAAAAAGTCAGATCCTATCATTACCTGGCTCAAAACCCTCCAGGAGTTCCCTGTCTCTCTCAGGCCTTACACCAGCCTGTAGGGCCCTGTGTGGTCTGGGCCCACAATCTCTCTGACTTTATCTCCTTCAGCTTTCCTGCTCATACCACTCCAACCCCACTGACCTCCTTGATGTTCCTTAAACATGCCACACACTCAATAGAGCAGGGCCTCTGCACTTGCTGTTCCCTCCAGCTAGAATTCTCTTCGCATCAGATATCCCCATGGCTCATCATTTCCTTCAAGTCTGTTCAGATGTTATTACAGTGGTCAGCACCTCCAGTCCCTAACCATCGTGTATAAACAGCACCTCCCTCCTCCAACAGTACGTTGTCTCCAACCCTGCTTTACTGTTCTCCACAATACGTATCACCAGCTGACATATTATTCATTTGTTTGCTTGCTTAATGTCAGTCTTTCCCCTCTAGAATGTAAGCTCTGGGAGGACAGGGACTTAGATTTGTGCGCTGCTATAACTTTAGCACTTGGAGGTGTTCAATAATTATTTGTTGAATGAATGAATGAGGGATGGACTTGATGACCTCTCAAATTTCTAGTTGGAGAACTAGGACCAGTACTTCTTGTTCTACCACTTCATGCAAAAGCTTCCTGCCCTCCTCCCTTGGGGCAAGTTCCAAGAAACATGGCCAATTTCTCCCACCTTCCTCTTATTTCCCGATCTCAGGTATCTACAAAGAGTTGTACCAATCCTTCACCCAGGCACCAACTCCTTCCAGTACCAACTACCTACTCCCCAACTCTTGTGCTTTACCAGAGGATGAGGGAGCAGACTAAGATGGCTGAGAGCCCTGGGGGCTGGATTGGGAGGAGCACTGGGTGGCTGCAGCCCAATTGCAGAACTTTGTAATCCTCCAAGGACACACACAGGGCAGCTGCTGCCAGACCATAAAATTGTCCCCCCATACACTGCACAGACTCCATCCTGTGTTGCCAGGCCTGTTGGTGAGCACCCCTATATTGGTTGTAACACAGAGGGGCCACATCTGTTGAACTCACCGGGTGAGCTGTTCATTGTTTTCTCATTTGGGAGGAGGAACCAAGCAAATGGGAATTTTTAGTGTGTTTCAAAAGCACCAGTATCTTTTTATATTTTTATTATTATTATTATTTTTTATTTTTGAAGCAGAATATAAAGTAAAGAGCATGGATTAAATCAGAAGTTTTGGGTTTAAGCCTAGAGTTGGTGTGTGCCATAGCTTTGGGCAAGTCACTACACTTCTTGTGGCTTCAGTTTCCCCATCTGTAAATAGAAAACAATTCCTGTTCTGCCTTTCTCCCTAGGCTATTGTAGGATCATGGGATCATAAGTGTTTGCTTTGTGAACTACACAAAACTAGAGATTGCTATGAACAGAACCATAATGATGGCATCTCTCAAATGCCCAAAGAAATGAAAGCACAATCTTTCTTCACTCAGTAATGAAAAGAAAGTTCAACAACGGTGAGGAAAGGAAACTGCATGCATTTTTGGACTTTGCATTTCTATGGAAACCATCAGTATGCTTCCAATGGTCTGTGGAGAGATATTCAGTTATGGATGTGTTCTTATGGTTGGACAAATTGACTACTTTTAGTAGCCAAAAAAGATGGATTCACACATTCATGGTGAATAGTTGAAATGATGGTTCTCAAAAAGAGTTTACTTTTTAGAAGATGATTGTGTGGGGTGTTGGAATGGCTGGAAGGAGGTAAATGACAAGGTGGAACTGTAGCCTATAGCATCCCTTGGGATTTGCTCTATAGCTGCTCGTTGCATTGTGCCTTGAAGGTCTTCACCTTTCTGTATATACCTTGTATTGCCTAATAAGGACAGAACTGAAATTGTGGAACTGTAACCCATAACAATTTTTGAAATTACCTGTATGGCTGCTTGTTGGGCTGTACATCAAGAGATGACAACTTTCTGTATGTATGTTATGTTTTACAATAATGGAAATGGCTGAAGTTGCATAACTGTGACCCATGACATTCTTTGAGATTTGCTGTCTAACTACTTGTGAAATCGTACATTGAAAGTTTTCACTGTTATGTATATATGTTAAAGTTCACAATAAAAAAAAAAAGTCATAGGGACCGCTAATGGTCCCAATTAAAAAAAAATTGATTGTGTATATATGCTTACTTAAAATAAGTGAGCATCCAGAAGTGCTATAAAATAGACTCCACATAATTTTAACCTAAGAAAATAGTTTAAGATTAACAATGTAAAGTGCAATGTCATGAAAGAAAATGCTGTCATCTTTGTTGCTGCATCTAGCCTGCATTTGTTGTCTGCAAGCATGAAATTACTGTGTATATCTAGAGAAGTGGTGAAACTGGTCTCCCATTTCTGGGAAAAAAAGTAGGTGGGAATAGGTGAAATCCCAGATAAAAATCCTACAGCAAGTAAAATCAAGCGAGCTATATGTTTTTGCCCACATGTTAAAAATAACTTGAGACTTATCAGAGAAAAAATTTAAAATTGCCTTGGGATTAATTCTGAGGCTTCGTCAGGTAAACCTGCTGTGCTGCATGACACTATAATGAAGTCTTCAGTTTCCAAAGGATTATCATCTGGTTTGGGAATGAGACATGGTCTTGGCATCTTTATTCATTCACTTCATGACTCAGTAGTTCCTTCTGCAGAATGTGGGTGGGGAAGAGGTCAGAATCCTGTCTGCAAGGTTAACAGATTCAGTGAAGGATGAGTTGAAACTCTTGCTAAAATATGGGCTAGAGTTTAGTTCATCTGCTAAAAGAAGGGCTACAATTTCAGGTGTCTGTGATATTCCTACCAGCATAGCAGGAACTCTAACATGCTTAAACCAGCATGTTTGCAAGGGTTTCTGAGAAACAAAGTGGAGTTATAGATTTCTCCTGTTTTGCTTGTTAACGTCTGCTCTGGCTTGGGACAGGCCCGGTATGTATCTGGTGACTCTCCTTGTCCCCTCAGAAGTTGAAAACAGCACTTTTCAAACCTGCACATTGATTCCTGGTTGGGCATGTGTTTGGTGGCATTTAGACGCCATTGTCTTTCATGCGTGTTTTAATCATATGACACATGATATCTGTGAAATGGAATATCTACATTATATAAATTGCAATAATCAGCTCTTGACAGATTTCAGCAACGTGTTTGTCGATAACTTCCTTCAACGTCCTGAGACATTTTACAAAGAATCATTGTCAGTGTTTCAGAGAGAAAGAAAAATGAGATAGTTATCTATACTATTTCTCCATTCTAGTATTGCATGTGCTTGGAAGCCAACCAGATTTCTAACAGGGTTTTAAATGTCAGCCAGAATGTACTGAATATATAGTAGAGGCTGAGATTAAATTCCCTTTGGTTTTACTTAGATAAGCTGGGTTTGGGGTGAGTTTTGGGGGAGGGAGGGAGTCACTGGTTCTAATAATATAATCCATTGCCCTTTAATAAATCTTTTCTTGCTTTTTCCTTCAACTGTGTCCTTCTGTGCTATCGTAACCAGAGAGTTGAGCAATATCCCAATCTGTTAAATGGCATCTTGTTTGAAGATGTCCTTTTAAAAAAACTACCATGAAAAAAAATTAAACATCTAATCACCTGCATTTCTCTATAGCATGAGAAAATATAAATGAAGTGACTCAGACCTTCCTTTATGCACTCCCTGAACTGAACAAAGATGTGGAGTTCTCCAATGAAAATGAATTTGCTTTTGTCGGTCCCTGAACAGCAGTACTTTGTTTGAAATTCAAATGGACAAGGATGTTTTCTGTTGGATGAGAAACAATTTCTACTCATAACTAAAGCTGCTAAGTTCGCATGTCACTCCCATATCCATCTGAGTGTACTTGGAAACATTCCAGATTCAGCCCAGCATGTCAAGAAGCAAAGGTTTCTGGGACATTTCTTGGGCCATGTTTGTGGCTGGAAGAGCCTTTCAGAACTCCCTGCACCTGTCTCCCTGCTGATATTGGCAGAAGGCAAGTCATTATTGCTGGGTTTCCTGAGGCTCTCTAATTCTTTTTTTCAATGGTGGCTGCTGGCAAAGCCCAGACTCTCTACTCTTTTGTCTTAACAGCTAGGAGCTGCCAGAAATCACTGGCCCATCCTTCCTCCTTCTTCAGACACTTAGGAATTGAAATCCTGCTGACAAGAAGGAGTTAGTGTTTTCTCAGCTCAGGGTAAAGAATCACCATCATCCTGTGCTTTTAACTCCTGAGGAATTCCAGCTACTTTATTATATATGTGGCTTAATTTTAGAGATGGAATTTTATATGTGGTGGAGGTGCCATGACTTCACTGTCACACTTTGAACATAGATGGTTATAGTTTACTATTTAATTCATGAGAATAAAATGGTTTAAGGTTTATGATCATGCTCATATGGACCTGGGTGGAGACACTAAAGGTGAGTACCCTGCCTGGAATCGGAAAAGTACATTAGCTCTCTTTCAAAGATGGTGTTAGTCCATCCCTACCAACTTCAGGAAAAATAAAAACACAAAAAATCGGATGCATTTTAAAAAGAAGAGACAGCCTTTCCCTCTGCATATCCCAACCCAATGTTCCTCCTTGGGAAAATGAGGCAGTGACATAAATCTTATCAGCATTCCCTTGTCTGCTCTAGAGATAATGGAATGGAGGCCCAGAAAGTCTCCTGGACTCTAACCCAGTGCTTTCAGTGTTATGTCACCATGCTTCTCTCCCATAAAGTCACCTTGGTCCCGTGGACAAAATTTTATGTGCAGCATTTTCAGCCATTCCGTATTCACCTCTGGAGTGTTGTCCTAGTGCTAAAATAATACCTGTCTCTTTACTGTGCTTGGATAAGGTCAGTGCACATAGGCAGGGTCTACTTCCCCAGAGACTAGAGGGTATTTCTGCACTTTGAGGGAGGCTTAGCCAGGACAGAAGTAAGGCAGGGTAGTGGTTTTCAATTCCTTTCACTGGGATCCACAGTAAGAAATACATTTTATTTTGCAACTTAGTTCCCAAATGATGTGACCATGGATGTGTATGTATGTATATACTTATATGACTGAAATAAGAAAGATAGAAAAACACTCACCCTTACTATTGTAGTGAATTCTGCATTATTTCATTTTTAAAATAAATACTTTATTTTATATTGAAAATGAATTGACTTTCAATTGAATTAACTTTATATCCCTTTTATGAGTAGGACCTGATTCCATGGCTTTACCTCATAGTACCATAGTACCTCCTACCTGACTTTCCTCACAATGCTATTCCTACCCCAAATACAGCTCTGAGTATTTGTGTCTTAATGTGGGAGCCAACTATAGCCTGTAAAACATTTCACTGGGCACTATCTTGGTTAGTATGCAGTGTTATCAATGGCCTTTGCTGTGAGCATATACATGGGTGTTTCCCATGAGAATCGATGCTTTTTGAGGACTAGGCTTGCATCTCCTCTTTTAAGCTGGTGAATTGCCTTTTGGGTCCCCTCCTAATTTCCCTCCTCAAATAGGAGTGGCCACAACTGGTTGCAGACCAACCTGTTCTACTCTATGACCTTGGGCAAGTCACAAACTTTTCGATCCTCCGTCCCCTGGTCTATAAAATGGAAAATAAATTTTACCTCATAAGGCTGTTGTGAAAGTTAAATAATATAGTAAATGTGAAACTGCCTTTTCAACTTTAAAGTAAATGTTAGGTATAATTACAATTTTAGTTATAACACTGTAGGCCATGACACATTAGAATTAAATATACAAATGACAAAGCGAACTGAAGGTCTCTGGGCTAGATCCTGATACTTCTACAATTCTCTCATATTTAATAAATTAGCAAACATTAATATATTCTAAAGCAGACAATTAAATCTATCAGTAGCTATGTAAGTCATCTGTTGCTGTCTAACAAACCACCTTAAAACTTATTGGGTTTAAAATCATGACCCTTTTAGAGTCAGAATTTGGGGCAGGGCTCAGTAGGTTTGCTTCATCTCTGCCCAATATGGTGTCTCCTGGTGTGGTTCCACTGGGAATGGAGGATCCCAGATGGCCTTGTTTGTCACTTTGGTGCCGGTTCTTGGCTGGGGTTCCTCTGTTCTCTTCTATATGGCCTCTTAGCCTCCAAGGCATCTCTTATAAGAGGCCTCTCTCTCCAGCTGAACAGCTTGGACTTCTTTATAGGGCACTTGGGTTCTGAGATAAAAAACAGAAGCCAAAGACCTCTTAAGGCCTAGACTTCAAAGTTCCAAAAAGTTTCATCCCATTGGTTCAAGGAAGCCACTCTGCTGGCACAGATTCAACTACACTAGGTCATGAATTCAGAGCATGGTTCATTTAGGGCCATTTTGTAATAATCTACCATAGCTTCCATGCCAATTTGTTGATATTTCTTCATGCTTTGTTTTATCTTGAAATCTGTTTTGGTGCAATATCTACAGAATAGCAGAGTAGGGTAGTGGTTAAGGGGATGGACCTTGGCATGAAATTTCAAATTCTGGCTCTGTCATTGGCTAGCTCTGTGAACCTTGGCAAATTATTCACCCTCTCCATGCCTCAGTTTTCTTATCTGTAAAATGGGGTTGGCAACAGTATTTATCTCGTAGTGTTGTTGTGAGTACTGAATGAGTAAAAAGCTTAATGATAGTGCCTGGCATAAAGTATGAACTCTATAAATATTTGCTGTTATTGTTTTGGTATTATTGTTATTGTTGTTGCTATTGTTATTAAAAAAACAGGAAGCAATGGGTATGGTGGGGAAGGGAATATTTAGGGCCAAATAAGACAGGCTAGAAACACTTGCTTGGTTACCCAGGGCTTCCATGCTTCACAGAGTTCTCACTTACATCTAAATCCCTTGCTGACATTTAAGCTTCTTTCCTTTTGTTCTGCCCACAGGAGACAGGGAGAACAGCTGATCAACCTTTCCCCATAATAATCCTCTGAACACCTGAAGACAGCTGTGAGAGCTTAAAGATCTGCTGGGGTTAATCTGGGTAGAGTTAATTGAGTTGATGATATGTTCAGTTGCATGTAAATCTGTGCTTGGGCACAATTGCTGGGTTACAGTTAGGCACCTCACCCCTTACCCCCCACCCCCACCCCAGGAAGCTAAAAGGGAAAGGGCTTGTCTTCACTGAATGCAGTTAGGAAGTGATTCTCCTCTTTTTCTATGTATAAGCTTGGAGCATGTGACTGGAGAAGAGGACATTGGAAGCAGTGGCTGAGAGAAGCCGTGTGGCATTCTGCTGGTCACCAGGAGGATAGATAATCCAGGAAATGATGAAGTTGAACAGTTTATGAGCACGTACTGCTTATTACAGTGAGTTCTTGCTGAGCTCACCAGTGTCCTGTTGCCTAATCTAAAGCGCACCTTTCAATCCTCAGCTTTCCTGGAAACCCCTGGAGCATCTGCCACTGTTGTACACCCTTTCCTTTTTTGGAGTCAGTCATTGTGGTGTTATAGAGCATCAGAGCCAGACTGCCTGGGTTCCAGTCCTGGCTTTCCCCTTAGCGGCTCCATGACCTTGAGTAAGTTACTTAATCGCTTAGTTTCTTCATCTGTGAAATGCGATTGATAATAGTTCTATGTTATTGGGCTCTGGGTAACAAAATAATAATAATAATAATAATCAGAAGAAGAAGAAGAAGGAGAAGGAGAAGAAGGAGAAGGAGAAGGAGAAGGAAAAGAAAAAGAATTATTCTAAATTTTTAAAAAACTCTGTCTCCATTATGGGACACTAGATTCTCCCACATGTTGAGACATTCTTTCTATGCATCTTTTGCCAATCCTCTTTGTGCTGGTTTGAATGTATTATGTCCCCCCAAACGCCATTATCTTTGATGTAATCTTGTGTGGCCAGACCTATCAGTGTTAATTAGGTTGTAATTCTTTGAGTGTTTCCATGGAGATGCACCCCACCCAACTGTGGGTGATGACTCTGATTGGATAATTTTCGTGGAGGTGTTGGCCTGCCCATTCAAGGTGGGTCTGAATTAAATTACTGGAGCACTATGTAAAATCAGACAGAAGGAGCAAGCTGCTACAGCCAAGAGGGACACTTTGAAGAAAGCACAAGAGCTGCAAATGAGAGACAGTTGGAAGATGGCCGTTGAAAGCAGACTCTTGCTCTGGAGAAGCTAAGAGAGGACAAATACCCCAAGTGCAACTAAGAGTCACATTTTTGAGGAACTGCAGCCTAGCGAAGGACGTCCTGGGAAAAAGCCATTTTGAAACCAAAACTTTGGAGCAGACGCCAGCCACGTGCCTTCCCAGCTAACAGGTTTTCCTGACATCAGTGGCCATCCTCCAGTGAAGGTACCCGATTGCTGATGTGTTACCTTGGACACTTTATGGCCTTAAGATTGTAACTGTGTAACCAAATAAACCCGCTTTTATAAAAGCCAATCCATCTCTGTTGTTTTGCATTCCAGCAGCATTAGCAAACTAGAACACTCTTCTTTCAGTCACCCACAAAAAGTTTGGTTCCCCAAAGATTCTATCTTTGATCCTCCATTCTTTTCATTTATAGAAACTTCTTATGATTCCTACCCTTGGTCTTAGTTACTATCCAGACACTGATGGTTTTCAAATGTTTGTCATTAGGCTAACTTTTCTTTGTAGTTGTTAACATCTGGATAGTTCAACTTCCTTAAATTCAAAAGGTCTAAAACCAAGACTTCCACCTCCAAGCTATGATGGTACCAGACTAACCATCCCACCATTAAAAAAAAAAATGACTAAACTGGATAAAATGTATGAGTCAGCTGTTTCAGGCACTGACCAACAGGCAGCACAAGTCTGTGATCCCTGAGAAAAGGGAAACTTAAGAGCTGAGCACCAGAATCACCCTGGTTCTTTGTCTGGGGGTAATTTCCTGACCAAGAATTGGAGTCCAAGCAGGAAAAGAAGGGCCTGCTGACTGAAGTGGCAGATTCAAAGTTTAGGGCAGATGACACAGCTGTAATCTCTGGTACAGGACACTGGAGAGGAGACTATCAAATACCAGCTGCTGCAGGGTTTAAAGCAGAACAGAGATATTAGTGGTCAAGCAGTGATGGAGGACACTGGAATTCTGGCTCAGCCTGAATGGAGAAACCTTGTTTACATGTTGGTAATAGTACCTCAGACATCTAGCTGAGATACTAGAAAGGCCATATGTCTTAAAAGTAAGAGCTATGCTCTACTCAGACTCTAATTAGAGATATGAATGAAATAGACCTGGTTAAGACTAAGGTGAATCAGTCCTTGGTGTTGTGCGAGACCAAGAGAGGAGATGTTTATTTGGTGCAGGATCTATATTTTCTGTAGCACACCAGATAATTTAACTTGTACAATCAGTTTGAACACTGTAAGTGCATGGAGCGTTGAATGGGAAGTGGGATTTGGTGAGTTTCTACATGCTGGGGTGAAATCCCAATACATCCCAGAGTGATATGGGCAGAGAGTAAAAGTGTATTTGCTCTGGGGAACTGGGGAGAAATGCGGAAATGTTGGACGTCCCCACCTGGGTTATTGCTGATTTTCTCGCAAACATTGAGGACTGCTAATTTAGTGGGGCGAGCACTTGATCTGGGGGCTTTCCCTTGTGAGGCTAGTTGCTGCAAAGGAGAGGCTTAGCCTACTTATAATTGTGCCTAAGAGTTGCCCCCAGAGAGCCTCTTTGTTGCTCAGATGTGGCATCTCTCTCTAAGCCCACTCGGCAGGTGAACTCACTGCCCTCCCCCCACTACGTGGGACATGACTCCCAGGGGTGTGAATCCCCCTGGCAATGTGGGAAATGTCTCCTGGACCCAGCACTGTGGGATTGAAAAAATCTTCTTGGCCAAAAGGGGGAAGAGAAATGAAACATAAGGTTCCAGTGGCTGAGAGATTTCAAATGGAGTTGAGAGGTCACTCTGGAGGGTATTCTTATGCACTATATAGATTTCACTTTTTAGTTTTTGGTATGTTGGAATGGCTAGAGGGAAATATCTGAAGCTGTGGAACTGCAACCAGTGTGACAGTGTGATTGTGAAAACCTTGTGGCTCGTACTCCCTTTATCCAGTGTATGGGAAGATAAGTGGAAAAATGGGGACAAAAATTAGGTGAAGGATAGGGTAGGATGGAGGGGATGGAAAGTTTTGGGTGTTCTTTTTTGCTTTTATTTTTATTTTTGGAGTAAGGAAAAGTTTGAAAAATTGATTCTGGTGATGAACACATAACTGTACACTGTGGATGACTGTAGGGTATGTGAATATATCTCAATAAAACTGTATTTTAAAAAAAGTAAATGAACAATGTGGGGAGGAGGGGATTAGGATGTTTTGGATGTTCTTTTTTATTTTAATTTTTGTTTTTTGGAGTACTGAAAATGTTCAAAGTTTGTGGTGATGAATGCACAACTATATGACGATACTGTGAACAACTGATTGTACACTTTGGAGGATTGTATGTTATGTGAATATATCTCAATAAAATTGCATTACAAAAAAAGCATAGTTGCTTCAAATGTAAATGGTTAAACTCTCCAATCAAAAAACAGAGATTGGTAGAATGGATTTAAAAAAACCGTGATCCAACTATATGCTGTTTATAAGAAACTCACCTAAAATTCATAGATACAGGTAGATAGAAAGTGAAAGAGTGTAAAAAATATAAACCATGCAAATAGTAACAAAATAAGAGCTGGGGTAGTAACACTAATATCAGATAAAATGAACTTAAAGTAAAAAACTTATGAGGGACAAAGAAGGACATTATATACTGATAAAAGGGCCAGAAGACATAATATAGATATACATGCACCTGATGGCAGAGCCCCAAAATATCTGAAGCAAATATTGAACAGATTTGAAAGGAGAAATAGACCATTGTACATTAATAGTAGGAGACTTCAATATACCACTTTCAATAATGGACAGAACATCATGATAGAAGATCAATACACTAAACAAACTAGAGTTAACAGACATAAATAGAACACTTCACCCAATAGCCACAGAAAACACATTCTTCTCTCATGCACATGGATCATTCTTCAGGATAGACCATATTTTAGGTCAGGAAACAAGTCTCAATAAATTAAAAAATATAGAAATCATATATTGAATGTTCTCTGACCACAAGAGAACACAATAACAGAGGGAGGGCTGGAAAATTCACAAATATGTGGAAATTAAACCATGTATTCTTAAACCACAAATGGGTCAAAGATGAGGAAATATCTTGAGGGGGATGAAAATGAAAACACAATATACCAAACTTATGGGATGCAGCAAAGGCATTAATGAGAGGGGAAATTTATATCTTCAAATGTTACATTACAAAAGAAGAATGCTCTCAAATCAGACCTAACCTCTCAACTGGAGGATCTAGAAAAAGAAAAGCAAATGAAACCCAAAGTGAGTAGAAGGAAGGAAAAACAGATTGGAGATAAATGAAATCGATAACAACAACAATGAAAAGCAATAGAGAATCAAGAAAAACAAATGGTGTTTTTCTGAAAGGATCAATACAATCAACAAATCTTTACCTAGACTGAGAAATAAAAGAAGGGAGAGGACACAATAAGTAAAACCAGAAATGAAAGGGATGACATTACAGAAATGAAATGACCCCATAGTAATGAAAAGTATTGTAAGAGGATACTATGAACAACTGTATTCCAAGAGAGAAAATCTAGATAAAATGGACCAATTCCTAGAAAAACACAAACTGCCTACAGTGACTCAAGAAGAAATGGAAGATTTCAAGAGACCAATAACTAGTAGAGAGACTGAATTCATCATCAAAAACCTCCCAACAAAGAAAGCCCAGGACCAGGTGGCTTCACAGATGAATTCTACCAATCATTTCAAGAAGAATTAACTCCAATTCTGCACAAACTCTTCCAAAAAACTGAAGAGGAGGAAACATTCCCTAACTCATTCTATGAGGCCAGCATCACTCTCATACCAAAGCTTGTTAAAGGCATCACAAGGAAAGAAAACTACAGACCAATATCTCTTATGAATATAGGTGCAAAAATTCTCATCAAAATAGTAGCAAACTGAATCCAACAGCATATTAAAAGAATTATACACCATAAAAAAGTGGGATTTATCCCTGGTATGCAAGGTTGGTTCAAGAAAATCAATTAATGTAATACACCAAAGTGGCAGGATACAAGAAAAATATACAAAAAAATCAGTAGCATTTCTATATATCAGTAATGAAGCATCTGAAGAAGAAATCAAGGAAAAAAAAATCCATTTACAATAGCAACTAAAAGAATCAAGTACCTAGGAATAAATCTGACCAAGGAGGTAAAGGACTTGTATACAGAAAATGGCAAAATCTTGCTTAAAGAAATTAAAGAAGACCGAAATAAATGGAAGGACATTCCGTGTTCATGGATTGGAAGATCAAATAGTGTCAAGATATGAATTCTCCCTAAAGTGGCTTTTAGTTTCAACACAATTCCATTCAAAATTCCAACAGTATTCTTTGCAGGAATGGAAAAGCCAATCATTAAATTTATGTGGAAAGTTAAGGGGCTCCAAACAGCCAAATTCATCTTGGAAAAGAAGAACAAATTTGGAGAACTCACACTTCCAGATCTTAACAATTATTACAAAGCCATGGTAATCAAAACAGCATGGTACTGGCACAAGGACAGACATATAAACCAATGGAATTGAATTGGGATTTCAGAAATCAACCCTCATATTTATAGCAAACTGGTTTTTATTAAGGGTATTAAGTCCACTCAGTTGGGAAAAAATTGTCTTGTCAACAAATGATGCTGGGAAAACTGGATCTCCATATGGAACAGAATGAAGGCAAACCCCTACCTCACTAAAATCAAAGACCTAAATATAAGAACTAGAACCTATAAAACTCCTAGAAGAAAATATAGGGAAGCATCTTCAGGACCTTGTATTAGGCTTTATACCCAAAGCACAAGCAACAAAAGGAAAAATAGATAAATGGGACCTCATCAAAATGAATAACTTTTGTGCCCCCAAGGACTTTATGATGAAAGTAAAATGACAGCCTACACAATGGATGAAAATATTTGGAAGCCACATATCTGATAAGGGTTTCCTATTCAGAATAATACAACTCAACAACTAAAAGACAAGCAACCCAATTAAAAATTGGGTAAAAGACTTGAATAGACCTTTCTCCAGAGAAGATATACAAATGGCCAGAAATCACATGAAAATATGCTCAGCATCATTAGCCATTAGGAAAAGCAAATCAAAGCCACAATAAGATACCATTTCACTCCCACTAGAATGGGTACTAATTTAAAAAATGGAGAATTTCAAGTGTTGGAGAGGATGCAGAGACATGGGAACACTGATTCACCCTTGATGGGAATGTAAAATGGTGCAGCTGTTGTGGAAAACAGTTTGGTGGTTCCTCAGAAAGTTAAGTATAGAATTATGATATGACCCGGTATTCCCACTTCTAGGTATATACCCTAAAGAATTGAAAGCAAGGACTCAAACAGACACCTACATACTGATGTTCACAGTGGCACTATTCACAATTGCCAAAAGCTGTTAGCAACCAAAGGGTCCATCAACTGATGAGTGGATAAATAAATTGTGATATATACATACAAGGGAAAATTATTCCGCCATAAAATAGGATTAAAGTTTTGAAAACTGTGACCATATGGATGAACCTTGAGGACATCATGTTGAATAAACTAAGCCAGAAACAAAAGGACAAATATTGTATCATCTCGCTGATGTGAAATGATTAGAATAAGCAAGTTCATAGAGCCAAAAACTAGAATATAGGCTACCAGCGGGCTGCATTGGGAGTAGTGAATGGGGAGTTAATACCTGTATTAGTTAGGGTTCTCTAGGGAAACAGAATCAATGAGAGGTGTCTCTGATTATCAAATTGTAAAAGTGACTCACACAACTGTGGGTATGCACGAGTCCAAATTCTGCAGAGCAGTCAACAAACTGTCAACTCCAAAGAAGATGTCCAATGAACTCCTCAGGAAACGAACTGGCAACTTCGACGAACTCAGGAAAAGAACTGGGGTCTTCGACAAATGTGTTCGATGAACTCCTCAGGAAACGAACTGGCAACTTCGACGAACTCCTCCGGAAATGCTTCACTGGGCAGCCGAAGAAGAAGCGAATGTCCTCTATCTGTCTTGCTTATAAGTCTTCAACTGATTAATTGGATCAAATCCAGCCAATTGCATTCTCTCATTGTGGAAGACACGCCCTTTGGTGAGTCATCAGTCACAGCTGCAGTCAACTGACTGATGATTTAATAAACCAGCCTGTTGGTTTATTAACCAGCCTCAAAAGTCCTCACAGCAATTGTTAGGCCAGTGTTTGCTTGACCAGACAGCTGGGTCACCTGGCCAAGTTGACACATGAACCTAACCATCACAATACCTGAATTGTAGAGTTTCTATTTGGGGTAATGGAAAAGTTTTGGTAATGGATAATATTGATGGTAGTGCAACATCGTGAACATAATCAACAATACTGAATTTTATAGTTGAATGTAGTTAAAAGGGGAAATTTTACATTCTTTGTATGTTATTGGAATAAAAAAAATCCATGAAACTGAACAACACAGTGAACCCTAAGTTAAACCATGAACTATAGTAAATTTATAAAAATGTGCTTTCATGAATTGTAACAAATGTACCACATTAATGCAAGGTGTTAGTAACAGGTTGATATATGGGATCCTGTATTTTATGCAAGATTTTCTGTAAATCCACAACTTCTCTAATAAAATAATAATAATAATGGAGGGGTATGGGAACTCTATTTTCTGCATGATTTTCTGTAAACCTATCACTTCTATAATTGAAAAAAAGGGAACATTAACTCAGTATCTTAAAACTGAAACTCACCCCATGCCCATTGGAAGTCAGTGGGGGTGTTACTCTCAGTTGTTCTCACTCTGGAACCCAGGCTGATGGAACAGCCCTATCTGGAGTGTTGCCAGTAGCCTTGTGTGCTGGTTAGGTTCATGTGTCTACTGTGCCGGTTTGAATGTATTATGTCCCCCAGAAAAAGCCATGTTCTTTGATGCAATCTTGTGGGGCAGACGTTTTAGTGCTGATTAGATTGTAATTCTTTGAGTGTTTCTGTGGAGATGCACCCCACCCAACTGTGAGTGATGACTCTGATTGGATAATTTCCACGGAGGAGCTGGCCCGCCCATTCAGGGTTGGTTTGAACTAAATTACTGGAGCACTATATAAGATCAGACAGAAGGAGCGAGCTTGCTACAGCCAAGAGGGATACTTTGAAGAATGCACTGGAACTGAGAGAGGAGCTTCAGCTTATAGAGACATTTTGGAGATGGCCTTTGAAAACAGACTCTTGCTCTGGAGAAGCTAAGAGAGGACAAATACCCCAAGTGCAACTAAGAGTGACATTTTTGAGGAACTGCAGCCTAGAGAGGAACGTCCTGGGAGAAAGCCATTTTGAAACCAGAACTTTGAAGCAGATGCCAGCCATGTGTCTTCCCAGCTAACAGAGGTTTTCCGGACACCATTGGCCATCCTCCAGTGAAGGTACCCGATTGCTGATGTGTTACCTTGGACACTTTATGGCCTTAGGACTGTAACTGTGTAACCAAATAAACCCCTTTTATAAAAGCCAATCCATCTCTGGTGTTTTGCATTCCAGCAGCATTAGCAAACTAGAACATCTACTTTGCCAAGCGATGATGCCCAGCTGGCTAGTCAAGCAAGCTCTGGCCTATCTGTTGCTGCAAGGACATTTCGTTGACTTAAATCATCTGGACGGGCACCTGTGGAGGAAGGCTGGCAGAGGCGACTGAGCCAATGGGGTACAGCAGTGGCTGCAGCTGGATGGGGTCAAGGATTTGGTCTTTTGGGTTCCATTTTTGGAAAGGATGGTGTATTAAACCAGCCAAATAGTGTCTTTGGCCTTATATTTTATATACTACAGTTATTGCTTGGCATGGCAACAAGCGCTGTTGCAGCTTTAATCCTCATGACATCCCCTATCGTGTCTGTGGTAGGGTCTTTGTACCTGGCCTACCTACATTCCATACTTTGTGCTGAAGGAGTTTTGCATCATCTGCATTATCACATACGCGCTGAACTTCATTCTTCTTATCATCAACTACAAACAACTAGTTTACTTGAATGAGGCCTGGAAACAGCAGCTGCAGCCCAAGCAGGACTGACAACCCCATGAACCTTTAACTGACAGTGTGAAGTCCCTCTTTCCATTAAGTTTATTTTTCAGCAGGTTTTTTTTTTTTCTTTTCTTTTTCTTCCTCCCTAAGAACCTTAAACTGATTTTTTTAAATCCTGTAAATTAGAAAGGGCCCTAACTAATTTGTGTCAATCTTCAGTTTAAATATGGATACAAACATAGGATATGCCAAGCCAATCAAAGACAAGCTTTAACTTTATTTTGAAGATGTTTCTGAAATAATAAAATGTAGCTCTAATCGCCTTCCCCCAATTGTAGAGTGAGCAGCCATTGCTGGTCATTCTCTAATGTGTATAAATTCAATTTCAGGCATAACAAATGTCATTGTGACATGAAAATATTTTAGAATAGATACTGTATTAAGTATTGCCATATTTACAATAAATAATATGTTTTTAGCCAATGGATTTAATCATGTAGATTCAACTAGAATCCATTTATGTGATATTTGCAAATAAAGGTAGAAATATTGGATCCATCCCTGCAGAATTTACTGTACAGTTAAAGTGCAGCAATGAAGAATTGTCAGCTTAAAGTTGACTGATGAAATAGCAAAAATAGTCCACACAGATAGCATCATGTGAGAAGAATTGACAGCAAAAATAATAGGGTGATTGATTTTCTTTCATCTCCCTGCCCTGAAATGAAGAAGGTAAATTGGGGCATTCAAGTCAAGCTTGTGTCTAGTCCTAAAACTGGACTAATTGTGACCTTACAAGGCAAGTCATGTAACCAGACTTTCAAGTCTGTGGCCTTCAGGACATTGATGATGGAAAAAATGTGTGGATTTCTTTTGACAAAAGCTGGGAATATTAATATGGTGTTTTTAGGTAAAGTCTCTTTACAGCAGTTGAAATTTCATGCAGATATTTTTCCTTAGTATTGGTGCCAGTCAACCAAACAGTGTTATGACTTCGAAATAACCTAATATCAGCCTGAGTAAGCCAGAGTAAGATTGCGCTCTTTGATGGTTCCATAGTGCTTCCCATAATTGTTTCATTCTGCACCAACTAATCAGATGTCTAGCCAATGGGTTGAAAGTTACATATTGAATTTGGAACCTTTAGGGCTGATGCGCTGATGGGTTTTCTCAATCAGGTAGAAATATCTAAAGGTGAAATACAGTAATATTGTCATTACTCTTTTTAATAAGTGCAATAATAAGAATTTTTTAAAGTGATTTGAGTAAACCTAAATGAATTTGTGGGGAAAAAAAAATCATCAGTACGTTGATTGCATCTGGGGCTAATTACATCTGCAGTCAGCCAAGAGGAGTGTCTTCTGCAGTGAGAGATGTTTAATCTAATCAATGGAAGGTTTTTAAGAGGGAGGTGATAGCTTCAGCAGACAGAAGAGAGAACTTTTGTTTCCTTCGACAAGTCAGCGAGCTTCTCCTGGGGAATTCACCAAAGACCTTCATCAGAGTGCCAGGTTGCAGCCTACCCTAAAGAATTTGGACTCATGCATCCCCACAGTTGCATGAGACACCTTTATAAAATCTCATATTATTTACAGATATCTCCTGTTGGTTAGGTTTCCCTAGAGAACACTGACTAAAACACCTCGGCAGAGGGAAAGCAAGAGCCTGGCAAATCCATGTACTAGCTCTTAAAGTATCTGCCATTCCATTGGCTGAATTGTCACATGGAAACACCCAACATTAAAAGGAAGTCAGAGTGGGATTGGGAATGCCATAAGGACCAAACTCCACTTTGTCTAGTTTATGGATCGATGTGTAGAAAAGTAGGGGAAGCAAACAAACAGACAAAGGTACCTAGTGTTCTTTTTTACTTCAATTGCTCTTTTTCACTCTAATTATTATTCTTGTTATTTTTGTGTGTGTGCTAATGAAGGTGTCAGGGATTGATTTAGGTGATGAATGTACAACTATGTAATGGTACTGTAAACAATCGAAAGTACAATTTGTTTTGTATGACTGCGTGGTATGTGAATATATCTCAATAAAATGATGATTAAAAAAAAAAAAAAAAAAAAAAAAAAAAAAAAAAAAAAAAGGAAGTCAGAAATATTCACATCTACCATATGGCCAGAAGTAGGATATGAAAGTAATTAGTGCTGATCTCTAAATATTTCTGGTTGTCCTTTTGGATTCATAGTAGGACTGTACTTCCCTGCCACCTTGGAGCTCAGTGTGGCTGTGTGACACTTTAGCAGAAGTTTGAAAGCCCATATACAATTAACCACATTCTTTTCCCACTGCTGTAATGATTATGTAAGCTGTCTTGAGAAGAAGCCTTCCTTATTTTGGGTTTCTAAGTAATTGTGAGATGCAGAGTGTGCTGGTTGGAATCTGTTACATATCCCAGAAAAGACTATGTTCTTTTAATCCACTGTTGTGGGGGCAAACCTATTGTGGGTGGGAACTTTTGATTAGGTTGTGTACATGGAGATGGGACCCCACCCATTCAAGATGGGTCTTAATCATCTTGCTGGAGTCCTCTATGACAGGATAAAAGGTAAAGACATTTTTGAGAGAGCTGAGAGAATCTAAGATATGTAATCCAGAGTTTGCCCCTAGGAGAAGCTAAGAGAGAAGCTAAGACAGAAGCTGAGAGACATTTTGGAGAAAGCCATGGAAACCAGAAGCAAAATCCAGGAGAGGACCAGCAGACTCTGGACATGTGCCTTCACATGTGACAGAGGAACCCCAGATGCCATCAGCCTGTTGATGCCTTAATTGAGATATTTTCATGGCCTTAAAACTATAAATTTGTGAATTAATAAACCCCCATTGTAAAAGCCAATCCATTTCTGGTATACTGCATTTTGGCAGCTTTAGCAAACCAAAACACAGAGGATCCTGCCAACCCACGTAAAACATGTGGCATGAACAAGAATTATTGTAGTTGTTATAAGCCTCTGAAATTTGGGGGTTGTTTGTTGATGCAGCATCACCCAACCTGAACTGATGATGATGATGTGATGAAAGGCCATCTTCATTTTGAGGAATATGATCTGAAAACAGTTTTCCCCAATGACAGAGAATTCTCCAATTGCTTAAAGACAATCTGGAATCCCTAAAGCTGGAAACACTGGATTAGCTTGGGACTGAGGTGTTCTCTGTGATAGAGAACTAGACCATGTTGGAGTATTTTTTCAAGAAAGACCAGAGACAAAGGAGTCCACCTTCAAAACAGACTTGAAAAACCTTGTGCCTTAAGAGCATGTCAATGTAAGAATGGAGCAAATTGATGAGACAGAGGATTAATAGCTATACAGGATTGGTGTACCAGTTTTTATGTATTATGTCCCCCCAAACACCATTATCTTTGATGTAATCTTATGTGGGCAGATGTTATTGGTGTTGATTAGATTTCTTTGAGTGTTTCTTTGGAGATGTGCCCCACCCAGCTATGGGTAATGACTCTGATTAGATATTTCCATGAAGGCATGGCCCCACCCATTCAGGGTGGGCCTTGATCAGTGGAGCCATATAAATGAGCTGAGGGACAGAAGGAACTTAGTGCATCTGTAAGTGATGTTTTGAAGAGGAGCTACAGCCAAGAGGGACACTTTGAAGAAAGCACAGGAGCTGCAGATGAGAGACATTTTGAAGACGGCCATTGAAAGCAGACTCTTGCTCCGGAGAACCAAAGAGAGGACAAACACCCCAAGTGCAACTAAGAGTGACATTTTTGAGGAACTGCAGCCTAGAGAGGAACGTTCTGGGAGAAAGCCATTTTGAAACCAGCACTTTGGAGCAGATGCCAGCCATGTGCCTTCCCAGCTAACAGAGGTTTTCCGGACACCACTGGCCATCCTCCAGTGAAGATACCTGATTGTTGATGCATTACCTGGGACACTTTATGGCCTTAAGATTGTAACTGTGTAACCAAATAAACCCTCTTTTATAAAAGCCAATCCATCTCTGGTGTTTTGCATTCCGGCAGCATTAGCAAACTAGAACAATTGGTTTCTATTATCGATTATTAATGCTCCTGAATTACTTACAGAGAATATGTGTTTCTCTGACTCTATGTGTGTCAAACAGAGGGCAGTGGTGTTGACATGCAGCTAGAAATACAATATGCTAAAATTATTACTCTTATATAGTTTTAATCATAATGCATAATTTATTTTAAATTTTTAAATCATCTTAAAGCAGGGTGTGATGTTTTTATATTTATCAAATTGATGCATTGGTTAAAATGGACCACATTTTACATGAGGACTATTGGAGTCCCTCATTTGAACTATAATTTGCCAAGAACACAGGGTAGGTCTTTTAAATAGGTTGATTGTGATTCTTAATACTTATAATTTAAAACCACCATCTCAAAAGAAACAATAAAATTAAAATCTTCCTATCCAACTATCAATTTTCACTCTGTAAGAGTTGCTGCCCTTTCTTCAAAGTATCCAACTTTTTAATAGCAACACAGTCAACATCTCAGTGTTCCTTTTCCATAGGAAGGTGGGGGCTGTATGCTTTCAAAGTACAGGCTGTACTGCACACATTGCAACTTTGTCCAAAAGAAAGGAAAAAGCGTGCTCACGGCAAGTTCCCAGAACACACAGACACCCAAAGAAGAGCTCGATTAGAGCACTGACCCTTTCAAGTACATTGCACAACCCAAGATGGCTTATCTGAATCCTCCACTCAAAGCTTGCTCCAGATGGTAGGGTCAGATTGAGACTAAAATTCTTGCAAGTGTGCCTGCAAGCATCTCCACCCTGCCAAAACTTCAACCGAGCCAGGTAGTTGGTCTGGTCAGATCTCCAGACTTTGAGCCATTACTGGTGACTTCCTGCTTAAATGCATGTCAGTCAACCTTTCAGCCTTCACTGAAATTACCTCACAAAGAGGCCCATTACATTGTCAGAAAGTTTTAGATCAATGGTTCCCATCCTTTTCCTTTATTGGACTTTCCTTCTTAACATCAGTACATTTTTTAATCTAATTGAACTTTTAGTATTTATTGAATGAGAAAAATACATAGTGGCAAAAAAACTACTACTGTTCTAATAATTGAGCTACTATCAATCTAATAATTTTAAACAGTTAATCAACATTATCTATAGATATTTGAAAAATAATAGTTATGCATGAGACATTCAATCTTCAGGCAAGACTTGAGGACTTGAATTATTTAAGTTTGTTTTAGTTGCAAGCAACAAACTCTGGCCAGAACAGATTAAAAGCCTCCAAGGAAGAGTTGAATATCAAGACTTGGGAAGGACAATAGGAGAATCCTAGCCTTTCAGTTCAATAGTCCAGATTCCTGGTTCAAGAAATTGATTGAGCCAGCTTGGGCCAGTTATCTACTTCTGAGCCAACTATGACCAAGGAAGCAAGGCAAAGAGAACAAATATAGCTGTTGGGAATTAGCCCTGTGTATCCAATTGGGATCAACAGTTGGCATTTCACTTTTAAGAATTTTTCATCCTCCTTGAAAAATTACCTTTGAAAGTTCTTGGGTAGAGAATCAGAGCTATCCTTTCCTGGGAAGTCTCTGAAATTGGCATTCCCAAAGTTTAGGATTCCCTATCTTCTCTGTTTTGACTCTTGTCCTTCATTCTTCCAGTCTGCCTTGGTGATCAAAATTAAGGACAGAATACTATTTTCTCTTATTGTTTTATCCTCCTGAGTGATGAAGATGCCAGGAGATGGGTGATTTAGCAGATGCTCTTCTTTGAGCAAAATTAGAGTTCAGGATCACATCAGGTGTATTTGTCTGGCCAGTGTTAGATCTTTAATTTCTATGTAGGAGGGACTTAGTGGGGACAATTTAATTGGAAGAGAAGAGTAGGAGACTCATCTTGAACCAGCATTTTTATAACAAGCCCTCCAATTTTCTCCCAACATTGTACATGTAGTGGATGTTATAGCTGCCCTGCTCAGATTCCCTCCGTTGGCTATGGCTGCCCCCTTTGCTGGAAATTGTCCTCAACGAAACAGGAGTCTACTCACTTAAAAAGTTACAGCCTTCCACAAAGAAAGATCTTCATAGTCAAAAGCCTCACTTAAATTCTGTATAGTTTTTCCCAAATGAACACACTATATCTACCTTTTTCTCTGTAGGACTCACAAAATGCCATTGGCCAAAAGAACAAAAATCTCTCCAGGCCATACACCTTGTAAAGTAAGTAGGATTAGACAATTTTGATAACTTATAATTGAGGCTTAGCCTGAACACCAAATAAACCCTGACCCAGGCATGCCACACTTCTTAGGAACACCTACTGTCAGATTTAAGTATTGCTGCTTAGCTAGCTGCTCATTATGATGTTCCAGAATTGACATATCAATTCTGCTGCATTGATTTTTTTTTTTTTTTTTACAGCTGTGGAATCATCCTTATCAAGGATTGAGAACAAATGGAGATATTTCATTCACCTGTTTTTTTGTTTGTTTGTTTTGTGTGTGTGTGTGTTTTGGCATCCAAATTAGGGAAAGGCAAGCAGATGCTAAGTATGTGCAAGGCTGGCTTCAACCAAATTCTCCCCTCCGGTGACATGATCTCAGTGCTCATGAATTAGGTGCAATTGTTATGGAGAAAAAAAAGAAGAGGGTAGGGAGAGTTATGTTGTTACTCAGTGAAGACTGGAATCTAAACAAAGTCTTATCTGGGGAGAAATAAAAGAAGAGAAAAAACATGCAGCTTTAGAGTTGTATCAGACTTCCAACTAATTAGGATTAAGATTCAAAGCAAATGTGTGAACTCTCACCTCAAAGACAAATTTTCCAAAAAGTGGTAAGCCCTTGCCAATAAGGTCAAGAAACAAAAGATCTAAATCATAGCAATATGTAATTCTATACATAAATTGTATAATTCAAAGTTTACTACTTTTAAAGGAATGGATTTTTATCTGGGCTTACAGTTTGTGTCTTTGCTAATTATGTGCCAAAATAAACAGATGGAATTGTTTCTGACATACAAAATCAATGTTATAGTATTGAATGCTATTAATTATCATGTGAATAATGTAAAGTATAATAGTACCAAGAATGAATAGTTTTGTTGTTCCAACCAGTAAGGAGTTATTTGATTGGCATATCAATTTTGCTGTGTGGATTTTTCTTTTTTCAAAGGAAGAAATCCTTTTTCACTGGCTAAATGCGTTGGTAACCACTGGCTCCTCCCGAACAGGGACATACCCTGCCTCTCAGCAAGGAACAGTCAGTCCTAGAGGTGCTAGATTGTTGAATGCAGATAGATATTCACTGAACCAGCATTTCTCTTGTTGACCTCTGTGTACAGTTGACTGGCAATTCTTGGGTAATTTAGTGTTTTGACTGCACTGGCTTCTGACTACATAGGGCTCTGTTGTACCTGTTGAGATTCACCTTCAGAATAAAAGCATGGGAAGTCCTTGCTCAAAACCTGTAAGTGCCCCACCATTTACGTGGTTCAATGCCATTGTGAACCTCACAAAATCCACATTAAGCAGCCAGAGCAGAAAGCATATTGCTTATATGTGGGAGATCTTTTCGGTCTTAGTGGATTTTTTGTCCTCAGGAAGTCTTTGCAGTCTTGCATTGACAGCGAGCTTGTTACCACAGAGAATGGGACAGAAGCCAGTTTTAGTTAGCCTTTGCCTTAGAGGAACCAGTTTCCAGAGATCCATTCATCGGCACTATCATGATTACTAAGAACAACCCTAATTATTTCTGCTGCTACATTTGATAGTAAATATGTGACCATTGTTTTAGTTTCCTAGGTTGGTTTGAACAATGGAAATTTATTAGCTCACAGTTTAAGGCTGAGAAAATGTCCAAATCAAGGCATCATCAAGGTGATGCTTTCTTCCCGAAGACCGGCTGCTGGCGATCCTTGGCTCCTGTGCCACATGGCAAGGCACGTGGCAGCAGCTCCTGGCCTTTCCCTTCTCTTCCAGGTTTTGTTGATTTCAGCTTCTTGCTTTAGTGGCTTTCTGTCTCACATTCCCTGTCTCTGTGTATGTTCATTCCATTTATAAAGGACTCCAGTAAGAGGATTAAGGCCCATCCCAAATGAGATGGGTCACACCTTAACTGAAGTAGCCTTGTCAAAAGGCCTACTTTAAATGAGTCCACACCCACAGAAATGGATTAACTTTAAGAACATGTCTTTCTGCAGGTACATACAGCTTCAAACCATCACAACCATTTTGATACCAGAAGGTCAAAGTCAGGCTTAACGTCCAAGTCAATGATTAAAAAAAACACTCTGCTTTGGTAAAGGGGTGGAGAAACAAGCACACACAGATTATTTGAGGGAATGTAAATTGGTACAACCTCCATGAAAGGCAACTTGGCAATAGGTATCAATACTGCACATACTATTTGACCAAACAATTCCACTTCTAGAAATTTATCCTGCAGATTTATTCACAGATGTACAAAACAACTTGTAGTACAAGGGTGTTGATAACAGTATTGTTTGTAATAGCAAAAGCTTGGAAACTAAACATCTGTGAACTTGGAACTGGTTAAAGAAATTATGGTATACCCATACAGTGGAATACCTTATAGCTATTAAAAAGAATGAGGAAGCTCTCTTTGTGCTAATGTGGAAGAATCTACAAGAGACATTGCTAAATGAAGAAAAGCAAGGTGCAGAATTGAATAAAATGGTACCATATAACTGAAAAAATATATATGTAAAAAAGGTCTTTATGGTATGTTATATAAATATTCATGCTAGTATATGCATAAACCATCTTAGGAAGATGCAATAAATGATTGTTTCTGAGAGCCTGGTGTCTAAATGCCTTGGGTGGGAGAGAAACTTATTTCTTATTGTTCACCCTTTCATACCCTTTTGAATGTTGTATAATATACAAGTTTTCCTAATTCAAAAACAACCAGCACCTAATTTTAAAATTCCATGCCACTGTCTTACAAGAAAGTAGGTTAGGCCAGAGAAGAAGGGAGAAGCCTTACGTGACTCACATTTGCTATTCATTACCAGCTCTGATGAAAGGGGTGAAGAAGAAAATTTATTTTCCTAACAAACAATTATACAGTACTTCTCTTTGCCAGGCCCTGTTGTAAGCACTTAATAAATATTTAATTCACTCCTCACAACAACCCTATGAAGTAGGTGCTCTACAGATGAGAAAATTGGGGCACAGAGAAGTTAAGTAACTTACCCAAGTTCACAGAGCTGGTAGGTAGCAGAGTCAGAATTTAAACCCTAGCAGTGTGACTCCAGAGTTTATGCTCTTTATGAATGCTACTTTCCACCAAGCTATATTGTTCTTCAGGAATGAGAAAAACATGGCATTGATCATCTTGAATATAATCAACAAAAGTAGTCATATTCTGAAATTAATTCAGAAACGCCACCCTCCCTCCTCTATATAAAATTTTTTTATTGTGGTAACATATATACAACATTAAATTTTCCATTAGAGTGGTCTTAACTACATTCACCAGCAGCCATTACCAAAATTTTTCCATCCTCCCAAATAGAAACTCTGTACCTGTTAAGCATTAACTTCTCATTTCCCACCCCTATCCCTGGTAAACTGGAATGCACTTTCTGTCTCTATGAATTTGCATATTATATTTTTCATGTTAGTGAGATCGGACAATATCTGTCATTTTCTATCTGGCGTATTTCACTCAACATGAGGTTTTCAAGGTTCATCCAAGTTGCTACATGTTATCAGAACTTCATTCCTTTTATGGCTAAATAATATTCTATTGTACATATATACCAAGTTTTGTTGATCAGTTTTTCTGTTGATGGACACTTGGGTTGCTGCCACCTTTTGACTATTGTGAATAATGCTGCTATGAACATTGGTGTACAAATACCTGCTTGAGTTCTTGCTTTCAATTCTTTTGCTGTATACCTAAAAGTAGAATTGCTGGGACACATGGTAACTCTACGTTTAACTTTTTTTTTTTCCTGCTCTTCATGGACTTTTGGGGTTGTCAGCAGCTGTTTTTTGATTTGGTTTTTATTTTGTGACAAAAACTTGAATCCATTTTATTGTGAAATAATTTCAAACTTACTGGACAATTTCAAAAATAATACAAACCCCATACAGAGAACTCCAACTTACCCCACCCCAGCTACCCAGATCCACCAATTTTAAAATTTTGCCTCCTCTGCCATATCATTCTGTCTATCTATCTATCTATCTATCTATCTATCTATCTATCTATCTATCTATCATCTATCTATATCTTCTGAACATTTGAGAGCAGGTTGCATACATCATACTCCTTGAACACATAGTACTTACATGAACCTTTCCTGTGAACAAAGATATTCACTTATGTGTCACCTTAAGTGCAGTTATCAAGTTCAAGAAAATTTAACATTGATATAAAGCTTACATTGTATATTCCGATTTTTCTTATGTCCCTGTAATGTCCTTTTGAGCCTTTTTCCCTCCATTCTTAGAGCCTGTCCAGTATCATTAATAAATTAATTGTCATTATCTCTTTAGTTTATGTCAGCAGCATTTTTAATAATATGAATGAGGCTATTGGGAAGATTCTTCTGCATAATTCCATTATTCTGGGTAAATATGTGCAGGAGTTTTTTGAGGATATATGCCTTCTGAGTAAAACAGCTGTTGCAGAGTTTATACAGTTTCATTTCAATTTTGCCAAATAAGACCCAATTGTTTTCCAAAGTTGTTGAACCTCTTTATTTACCTTCCCAAAGAATGAAAATTCCCTTTGGTTTTTAATCTTATTAACTGGTGCTGACATTTTTAATTTTTGCAAGTCAAGTTAGTGTGAAATGTTATATCATTAGTAGCTAAGTTGAATATGTTTTTAAATATTATTGGTCACTTACATTTCCTTTCCAGTGAAATGTCTGTCCATGTCTTGGCTTATTTTTCTTTTGAGTTATCTTTGGTTTACAAACTCGTAGATGTATTTTTATGCTTTGTATATTTAGAGTCATGTTTAAGAAATTCTTCCTTAACTACAAGGTGATAAAGTTATTTCTCCTATGAATATTTTTTTGAAGTTTTAAAATTTTGTCTTTCAAATTTAAGCCTTTCATTCATTTGGAATTGTTTCTGTGTATATTGTGAGGTGGAGATCCATATCCATTTTCTTCATATGGATATTCCATTTTTTAGTTCCACTTATTGAATAGTAGCCCTTCTTTTCCCCATTTCTCTAAAGTGCATCTGTTTTTATGGTTTTTGTGTCATTTCTGGGCTCTCTGTTCAGTTCCATTAGAGAATTTGTCCAAGTGAGCAAGAAGTCAGGCCTCTACCATACCTTCTTGCTCATTATAGCTTTAAAAAATGTTTTGATATCTAGTAAGTCCTTTCAGCCTAACCAACTTTTCTTGGCCCCTTTGATCTGTCATATAAATTTCACATTCAAAAAAAAAAAACCACGTTGGGATTTTCATTGGCTTTTACATGAATTTATATTAGTTTAAATAGAATTGATGTCTGTAAGCTGTTGTGTCCTGTCCCAGGACCATGCTATATCTTTCCATTTATATTGGCCTTCCTTAAAAGCTTTTTACAAGTTTAATAAATTTCTCCAAAACAGCTTGCACATTATTTGCTAGATTCATTCTTATTTTTATTTGCTATCACAAATGGTTTTTTAAAAATTTTCTTATCTAACATTTTGTTGCTGATATAAAGAAGTATTATGGACTCTTGTGTATGAATTTTGTATATATCAGCTTTGTTAAAATCTCCAATTAATTCTAATAATTATTTGTCCACTTAATTCTTGGATTTTCTGTGTAGACAATCACAGAATCTGAAATAATTACAGTATTGTTTATTCCTTTCTAATCCTTATACATTTAATTTGTTTTTTGTATTCTTGTTGTATAGTATGTTTTATGATTGAGGAACCATCAAACTGTATTTCACAATGGCTACAACGTTTTACATACTCACCAACAAAGTACTAAGTCTCTTCATCCTCGCCAACACTTATTTTCCAATTTTTTTTTTTTTTTTTTTTAATAATGACCATCCTAGTGGGTGTGAAGTGGCTTCTCATTGTGGTTTTCATTTTTATTTCCTTAATGGCCAACGATGTTGTCTTTTCATGTGCTTATTAGCCATTTGTATATCTTCTTTGGAAAAGGTTGATTCAAGTTCTTGGTCCAATTTTTCTTTGGGTTCTTTTTTTGTTGTTGAATTGTAGGAGTTCTTTGTATATTCTGGATATTAACCTCTTATCAGAAATAGGGTTTCCAAATATTTTCTCCCATTCTCCAGGTTGTCTTTTTACTTTCTTGACAATATCCTTTGATACACAGAAGTTTTTAGCTTTGATAAAGTCCAATTTATTTACTTTTTTGTTGTTTGTCCTTTTATTTATTTATTTATTTATTTATTTATTTATTTATTTATTTATTTTTCTGGGCTTTCAATGATGTGCAGAAACCATTCTTTCCCATTTTTAGGTGACAGTACTTGAGTAAATTCCCAGAATTCAATTGATAGCTCTACTATAAAAGCCTGAGCTCAGTTCCCATGTTGATGAACTCTACCAAATACATAAGAGGGAGGGATTAAGGGCAGCTTTGTGAAAATGATTTGATAAGGGAGAGAGAAGTAAGGTACTCAGAGGACAAAAGAGGAACTCAATCTTTGTCTTGTTTGATCAGGCAAAAATAAATGTGGAATATCTTTGACCACCTTTATGCGCTCAAACAGATCTCCCAAAGCAAGCCATCCAAACAATGCTCCAATAAAAATAGATAGCACTTATTATATATGTAACACTGCTTTAACGTTCATAAATTGACAATTTGGAGTCTGGTCTTAAACTTGATTTGCTGAGTACCTCAGGCAGTTATTGGCTCCTCATACCAATGGACCCTTATCTGTAATGAAGCTAACACATTGTTTACTGTTTTATATACATACATTATCCCTACTTTTCAAGAAAGTTCTGTGAGGAAGGCATTTCTGTGATGAAAGCAGAGTTTCTAAATTGGTCCCCAAAGATGTCCCATCCCAATCCCAAAAACCTGTGAATACAATGAGATACCACACCTGTGATTATATTATGTTGTATGGCAGCGTTGACCTTAAGGAGCCTGGACCTTATTTAATCACATGAGCCCTTACACGTCTTCTCACCCTGAGAGCAGAAGAAGGCAGAGGCCTTTGAAGTGTGACAAACACTGGACACACAGTCGCTGGGAGGGGCCACTAGAGAGGAATGTAGGTCAACGTAAGGAGCCCTGCGAGGCCCCTGGCTGACAGCCAGCCAGGAAATTGAGGACCCCAGTCCTACAACTGCAAGGAACTGAATTCTGCCAATTAACAGGAATCATCTTGGAAGAAGGTCCTGAGCTCCAGGTAAGAATGCACACCTTGTCTACAGCCAAGTGAGAATCAGCAGAGAACCTAGTTATCCCATCTGTGACTTCTGACCTACAGAGCTGTGACATAATTAATGGGTGTTGTTTTAATGATCCAGATTTGTGAATATTTATTATGCAACAGTGGAAAATGAATATAGCATTCATATCCTCCTGGAACTGAGGTCCTAAGAACTAAATTGGTTAAAGCCAGCTTGTTGACTGGGGGGAGGGGCAGGATTTCACTTAGTCCTGACTTCAAAAGCAGTCTACTTCCCTCACTGTCTCACCACCTTGGATGGGGAGCACACAGACCTGCCCACGCCACTGCTAATAAGAACTGTGTTAACCAATCAGGAGCCACAGGGTGGAAAAGGAATACACTCCCTCTGACTCAGGAAAGGATGACTCAGGTCCTTACTTATTTTTAGAAACCAACATGAAACTATTGGCTGAACAATAGCTTGGGTCTCTGCAATGATTGTGGTCTGTGGGAGTGGCCTCCAAGTATCTGCTCTGTTGAGATGTATTAGCTGGTCTTCTCTTTTAGCTACTGGCACTAGGTGACTGATTTCCAAACAAGTGAAGCTGAGTGGATTTAGATAGATTAACTAGAATACAGCAAGAAGCAGTTAAAGGAAGAAAAAGCAAATCCTGTGGCTCTTGTTAACATGCTGAAGCACACATGAACACACACTCAAACCCCTCTCTCCAAGGCCTAGCTTTGTAAATACAAAAGGAATTTTTAAGAGCATTTACCATCAGGACCTGGCGCAGCTCCCTATCTGACCTTTGTTTCCCCTTTCTGGCTCATTTCACTCCAACCACAAAGTCTCTGGGCTCTCCCTTATATATGCCAAGCCCTTTCCTGCTTTGGGGCCTTGGCATTTCTGTTCCCCTTGACATAGAATATTCTTCTTTTAGTTCCTATCCTTCATTCTCTGCTCAAGTGGCATCTTACCAGAGGGTCTTTCCCTGATCATCTTAATTGAAACAGCAGTGTTGTCCCCATCACTATCTCCTTACCCTACTTTATTTTTCTTCACAGCACTTTTACCACCTGATATGCCTTTTATCCAAAAATATGTTTATTTTCTGTCTCCCACACTAGAATATAAGCTCTACTGAGGGCAGACAGAGTTTTTCTGTTGTAGTCATTACTGCATCCCTAGGGTCCAGAAAAATTCCTGGCACATAGTAGGGGTTCAAATTTTTGTTGACTGAATTAATAGATTGGGAACAAAAACATTGCATCTGTTTAAATAATCTGTCACTCCTGAGGCATCCCTGAACTTAATCTTTTTTCTTTTCTTTCTTTCTTTTTTTTTTTTCTTTACTTTTACTAACTGGTTTGATGTGGAAAAAGATAGTTGATTGCATGGTTGTACAAAGCCTAGAATAAAAAAGACTAAAAACTAGAGAAAGTATGACATAAAAATGAAATCTTTCCCTTGCTTTCAATATAGTGTGACCTTGAAGAAGTTATTTATGTCTCTGGTCTCCAGATGCCCTATCTTTAAAATGGGGATAATGATAGGGCCCTGTTTGAAGAGTCTAGATCAGATGGGGTCTGGATATTTCTTCCTACACTTCCTACCCTTTTAAATTAGAACTCAGTTTTTAGAGAATCAGAAAATTTGGCTTTTAGCCCTGACTATGTAAAACATAAACTGAATGTGTAACTTAGGGCAAATCCCTTATAGTCTCTCTGGGTCTCCAGATAAACCAAAATTTATCTGAGATCCCTTTGAGGTTGAGCTTCAGTCACAGGTCCAGAGGGGAGTGGGAGGGATGGGGAGCTGGGTCGACCAGACATCTGGTGTTTGTGAGGCCTTGGTCTCTGTCTCAGTTGGGTCCAGGTAGACCTGTTGTCTGGTGGGGGTGGAAACTCAATACTGAAAAGTAGATTCTGTAAACATTTTTTGAGCATTCACTATGTGCTATACACTGGGGATTCCATAGTGAATGCAGCAGACAAGTTCCCTGCCCTCTTATATTCTAGTGGTAGGAAACATATAACAAACAGGTAAGAGGAAAATAAGTCAAAACTATGAGAAGTGTCAGGACGAAAATAGCAGGATGAGATAATAAAGAATAGCAGATAAGAACTATAGAATTAACTGAGTCAGGGAAGACTTTTCTGGAGCATGCAAACTGAGCTTGAAAAGATGAGAAAAACCCAGCCATGGGAAGAGCATTCCAGGCAAAGGGAAAGTCCAGCAACCATTGAGGAAGACCTTGAGGCTGGAAAGGGTCAGGAAGTTCTAGGACAAAGTGTGCTGAGGGTGTAGTGTATGAAGATGAGAAGAGGCTGTGAGGCAGGTACGAGTCACTTCATATGAGCGAGGTCTTAGACGCCATGGTGAGGGTGTCTGGGACTGAGGAGTTTCCCAAGATGCAGAACTTTCAGTGCTAACACCAGGAAAATCTTTGGCAAAATAAGATAAGTTGGTCACCCTAACCATGGTAAGGAGCTGGGATTTACTCTGTCTGCATAGGCAGTCACTGGAGGGTCTTAAGCAGGGAAATGATATGTTGTGGTTTCTATTTTCAAAGGTCACTCTGGCTTTTGTGTGGCAAATGCATTGGGAAAGAGCTACATAGAAAATGGAGAGGCAATCCTCCATGCAAGAGAGGATGGTGGATTGAAATAGAGTGAGGGTCTTGAAGATGAAGAGAGAGATGTGGTTGGACACAAGGTACAATTTGGAGGTACAATGGACAGGACTTGAGGACGTATCTGGTAAAGGGAAAGAAGTTAAGGATGACGCCTGGGTTTCTGGCTTTAGTAACTGAGTAATTGGTTTTGCCAAAAGAGGGAAGTCTGGGGAGGACCAGGTATGGTAGCCATGGGCAGGCAGAGTGAAGGCATCTAGAGTACCAATTTGGTAATACAAAGTCCCTTCTACTCTATAATTCCAGAATCTCATGACTTTGTGAGTCACCATCTTCCTATAAATTAGAAAAAAAACTAACACTCATAGTGAAGACAATCTTATTGTTAACATTCAAAGTATTTTGTAAGCAGTGGCTAATTAGTTCTCATAACAGTTGTTCTGAGTTGTTAATTACCTGAACCCCATTTTACAGGTTCTGGAAAAGAGCTAGTATCAGTAATTTGCCTAAGGCTAGAGTAAATTGTAACTAACAACGGCACCAATTAATTCCTGGTAGTCCTATGCTCTGCCAATCTTTTGAAAAAGTAATTCCTTTGGCTAGGATAAGTAAATCTAATAGTATTTTGGAAAAGTAAGGCATTGTCTTTGAGATCATGTTCTGGCTTTGCCCCTTATTACTGATGTGATTTGGACCCATATAAAAAAAATAATATTCCTGAACCTCAGTTTCTTTAATTATGAAATAATTATCTTACAGAGTTAAATGCATAGCATGTTACTACTTCATGCGACACTTCTCTTCCTTGAAATGATTTCTGCCAGATAACCAACTGTCATCCTATCAGAGAGACTTTCTCTGATTACCCTATGAAAGATTAAGAGCATGCCCACCCAAAGGCACTACACCCTTCTTTAGCCTGGTTTGATTTTTCTTTATAGCATTTATTACCACCTGTTCTGGTTTGCTAATGCTGCTGGAAGGCAAAACACCAGAAATGGTTTGGCTTATTTGGTTACACAGTTACAGTCTTAAGGCCATAAAGTGTCCATCAACAAAGGGTACCTT
Organism: Choloepus didactylus; assembly: GCF_015220235.1. NCBI lineage: Eukaryota > Metazoa > Chordata > Mammalia > Pilosa > Megalonychidae > Choloepus > Choloepus didactylus. The sequence continues at coordinate 43,752,555 of NC_051309.1, read as the reverse complement.
CACCGGAGGATGGCTAATGACATCTGGAAAAGCCCTGTTAGCTGGGAAGGCACGTGGCTGGTATCTGCTTGCTCCTAGGTTGTGTTTCAAAATGGTGTTCTCCAAAATGTCTGCATCAGCTTCCAATGGCTGTCTTCAAAATGTCTGTCTCAGCTCCAGCTAGCTGTGAGCTCCTTCTGTCTGAGTTTATATAGTGCTCTGGTAAACTAAACAAGGCCCACGCTTTATGGGTGGGGCCACAACTCCATGGAAATTATCCAATCAGAATTATCACCTACAGTTGGGTGGGTCACATCTCCATGGACACTGAACCAATATGTTCCAACCCAATCCACACTAATACGTCTGTCCCAACAAGAATGCATTCAACAATATGGCTTTGTCTGGAGGACATAAATATACAAACCAGCATATCACCTGAACTGCTATATATTCATTTCCAGAAGATCAAGAATTTGGTCACTGTTTTATTTCCAAGGTCTAGAATGATGCCTGCAAAGTGAGCATTCAATGCATAATTGTTGAATGAATGAATAAATTAAATGAAATCGTGTATATAAAATACTTAGCACAACATCTGTACATGGTAGGGACTCAATACTTGTTAGTCGTTATTATATCAGAAAAGGAATTGGGAAATGTACTCAATTTTATATATTCCTTCTCTAAGAAACTATTCTAGCAGCACTTCTTTGTATATTTACATTAAAAACAAATCTTTACTTCACACCCAGTAGAATGGCTACCATTTAAAAAATGGAAAATAACAAGTGTTGACAAAGATATGGAGAAACAGGAGCACTTACACATTGGTGGGAATGTAAAATAGTGCAGCCACTGTGGAAAACAGTTTGATGGTTCCTCAGAAAGTAGTTCTATTTACTATATGACCCAGCAATCCCACTTCTAGGTACATAACCAAATGAATTGAAAGCAGGGACTCAAACAGGTACCCTAGCACTCCTGATCTCTCTTACTCTGCTTTAATTTTTTTAACCATAGCACTTTTCACCTTAAAAGTATTACATAATGTATTTGTTTAGTATGTTTATTGCTTCCATTAAAATACAAACTCCATGCGGGTGGGAATTTTTATCATCTTTTGTTCACTGATATCACTATGAGATGAACGAACAGTCTGTCACCTCATAGATGATGAAGGAAACAAACTCCAAGACCTAAACAAAAGGTAAGGTTGATGCAGGAAGGGAGAGGAGACAAAAACTGTAATCACTGGTCTCAGATCATATCAGACTGATGCAGTAGCATAACCTCTGCCTGATGCCAGTGACTTCTTACGTGGCTTCTGTCAAGGATGTCCCTCCCATGCATCTTTTCTGTTTCTCCCCTCTGCTCCCAGCATCAGTCTCTAGTTGTGATCACCAGCCCCCAGTTGAATTATTTTCCTGGTAATTGCCATTTATTTATTAACTGTATCTCTTTCCTACCTCTCTAATTTTCCAATTCTCCTTCTATCATGAAAAATAAAATTAAAAACTGAATAAAGCAATCAATTGAGCAGTCAACTAATATTTAACATTTACTAAGTATCTGCTATACTCTTAACAGATATGGTGTATCCTGGTGATTGAACCAGCATCCTTGGGGTTGGAGAGAATTTGGGTGAAATCCTGGATTGGTCTCTTACTAGCTGGTTGACATGGGGCAGTCACTTAACCTGTTTCCTCATCTGTAAAATGGAGATAATACTAGCATGTGCCTCAGACGCTGTTTTGAGAAACGGATGAGATAATGAATGTGAAGTACTTAGAATATTGCCAAGCACATATGAAATGGTCTATAAATGTTAGCTATTATGACAACATCTTTTCTAGGGCTCTGGGGGAATAGACTACGTGTCTAAGACTTCATCCTTGTCCCCACAGGACTTCCCAACCCATAAGTCAAAGAGAAAACAACTTGGAGATGGTTATATGGTCTAATACTAATCTGTGTAGTTTAGACAGTTAAGAGATTAGTGGTGATGAAAAGGAGTTGAAAAGAAGAAAAAGAAAAAGAAGAAGGAGAAGAAGAAGAAAGGAGGAGAAAGAAAATGGCAGATATACTGATGTGCTGTTTAAGAGGCAGAAAAATATATTAAGTGTAGTTGTTTCCCAGGGCTGCTGTACAAAAGTACCACAACTGGGTGGCTATGCCGGTTTGAATGTATTGTGTCCCCCAAATGCCATTATCTTTGTGGTCTTGTGGGACAGACGTTTTGGTGCTGGTTAGATTTGCTTGGAATGTGCCCCACCCAGCTGTGGGTGGTGACTTCGGTGGGATACTCCTATGGAGGTGTGACCCCACCCATTCAGGGTGGGCCTTGATCAGTGGAGCCATATAAAACATGCTGACTCAAAGAGACGGATGGAGTGCAGCTGTGAGTGACGTTTTGAAGAGGAGCAAGCTTGCTAGAGAGGAACGTCCTGGGAGAAAGCCATTTTGAAACCAGAACTTTGGAGCAGACGGCAGCCACGTGCCTTCCCAGCTAACAGAGGTTTTCCAGACGCCATTGGCCATCCTCCGGTGAAGGTACCCGATTGCTGGTGTGTTACCTTGGATGCTTTGTGGCCTTAAGACTGTAACTGTGTAGCGAAATAAACCCCCTTTTTATAAAAGCCTATCCATCTCTGGTGTTTTGCATTCTGCAGCATTAGCAAACTAGAACAGTGGCTTAAAACAACATAAATTTATTCTCTCACAGCTCTGGAGGCCAGGGGTATGAAATCAAGGTGCCAGCAGAGCCATGAGTCCCCAGAAGTCTTCCAGCTTCTGGTGGCCCCATGCCTTCCTTGCAGTGGCAGCACTCCAGTCTTTGCCTCTGTCTTCACGCAGCCTTCTTTGTGTTTCCATCTCTGTGTCCTCTCCTCTTCTGAGGGCACCAGTATTTGGATTTAGGATCCACTCTCATCCAGCATAGCCTCAACTCAATTGCATCAGCAAAGAGCCTATTTCAAAATAAGGCCAGGTTCACAGGTGCTTGGGATTAGAACTTGAACATATCTTTTTAGGGGACAGAATTCAACCCACTACATTACATTTCTATTATATATATATGTATAATTATCCAAACCACATACCATTTTTATTTTGATAGTTCATGTATAAATCTTCAACAAACTTTCATGGCTTAGCCAAAATGAAGGCAGGTGGACATTATCTTAGTTTGACTGCACTGAAAATCAACCCCTTACACCAAATGCAAAAATGTTGACCTGTAATATCCAGCCTATTGGTGGGATATCATTCAAATGCACACACAACGAAAAAGTAGACACAGGGTGACTAACTTATATAGATTTTGAATTAAGTAACAGCAAAGGCTATTAAAGCATAACATGGCACAAATTTCCCTAATAATGGTTTTGAAATTTTTTAAACAAGGGATGAGTTCACTAGCTTAGATATTTGAAATACAATTTTATTCTGATTCTAAACGAAAACGAATGAGTATGACAGTAACAAACAAGACTTCACCACTGAATATCGTGATGTGACTGTAGCAGTCTTATATTTGAAACTCAAAAAGGAAACAACTGTGTCCCAAAACAACTAAATATGCAGATCCAAAAAATAAAGTTTTTTTTTTAACTGCCACATTCACTCCAAAGCCCATTCGTCTCCTTCAGCATCCCAAAGATTAAGCACATGTTCTGCTTAGCTATATAATAAAGTGGCAAACATGCTGCACCACTGACATCACAGGACAGTTGCCTATAAAACTAGACTTCTGACGCTGGGCTCCAGCTTCACTTTCTCACAGGTCATTATCTTCATGGCAGAGCAGTTGTCTGAGCAACCTCTAAGTCATGTTCATACTCTGCAGCCAAAGCTGGGTCCAGGACAACCTCTGGTGGGGCAAGAGCAGGCATGGCCACAAGCTCCAAGTTAGGGTCTCCAATCAGTTTTCTAGCAAGCCAAAGGAAGGGCTTTTCAAAGTTGTAGTTACTTTTGGCAGAAATGTCATAGTACTGAAGATTCTTCTCTCGGTGGAAGACGATGGATTTTGCCTTAACTTTCCTGTCCTTAATATCCACTTTGTTGCCACACAACACAATGAGGATGTTTTCACACACTTGTACCAGATCTCTATGCCAGTTAGGCACATTCTTGTAAGTAACTCTTGCTATTACATCAAACCTTATAATGGCACACTGGGCTTGGATGTAATAGCCATCTCTCAGGCCACCAAATTTCTCCTGACCAGCCGTGTCCCACACATTGAATTTAATAGGCTCTCTGTTAGTACGGAACACAAGGCTATGGACCTCCACGCCCAAGGTGGCTACATACTTCTCAAATTCACAGGTCAAATGACGTTTCACAAATGTAGTTTTTCCAGTACCACCATCACCAGCCAATACAAGTTTAAACTGATCTTGGGGTTCTCCTTGGGCAGCCATCGCAATGGTTCTTCCAGAAGCGTCTCGGTCCCCCATCTGACTGAGCTACATTTCTATTATATTTTAAACATATATTAAAATATATATATATTATACTTGTATTATTTAAGAAGCAGAAAAATATGTGAATGGCCAGGGCTCTATTGTGGTGCACTGTGTTGTGGTGGTCAAGGGCACTGATATTCTGGAGCCACAGGCTTGGTTCAAATCTCAGCTCTACTACTCACTGGCCAGGTGACCTTGGTCAAGTCACTTAGTCTCTCTGTAACATGGAGATAATAATACCAGTAACTATCTCACAGGATAGTTGTGAAGGTTAGATGAATTATCAAATGCAAAGTACTGAGATCAATGCCTGGCATAAGGCAATGACCCCAAAAATTAGCTACTATTATCCCACATTTATTCTTTCTTCCTCTCTTGAAGTCTTTGCTAGAGAAGAACATTTAAAATAGGATAATTGGATTCTTCCATTATTCACTCCTAATATAACATATTTGTTTCTTTTTTTCTTAGCATAATCTTGCTTTGCTCTTCTGCTTTGAAATCAAGGTGAGTTGAACGTATTTGTTTCTTAACTTAAGCTACCTATAATATGTTGATAGCAAACAAAACAAAACAAGAGACAAATCTCCTTAAAAGTAGTCTAAATGCAGCGATGCCAGGTCGGCATCCTGTGGTCTGCTGGGTAGGACCAATTCTTGAATTCTGGAAGTGAATGACACTGCATTTGAAGATGGTTATATCTTAAATAGGAGTGTCATTGCCTCATATGCCCCAAATTTTAAGCTCAGAAATTCTGCATTTAGAGTATTACTCTTCTTCCATATGGAATTTCAGGCTCTTTCATTGTCTTATTTTCCACCCAAAGGATTACCATGTAATGACTGTATGTAATGCATAGCTAATACTTGACCCTCACTGTTCTTATTTTTTTTCTTGTCTCATACACATTATAGTATACATTTCTCTTTCTACATGCTATTTTAAGTTTATACTATTTTTCTGTTGTTCTATTATTATATGATAAAGCTTTTGGACCCCTGTCCAAATGAGCATTGCATAGAAACAACCAAAATAATTTTTCATATGAGCTGTTTCCCATATTGTATTTTAAAGTAGTTCTGCCTATCTTACAGTACCTTAAATAAATTACACTGAGATATCAGATAAAATGTATAAAATCTTTCACAGAGGAGGATACAACTGTAAGTGTTATTACAGAGGCTCCATAGTGCACAAACAAAACAAAAAAGCCAAACTTCCTTTATTCTGAGGTTACTAATAATGTTTCCTATGGCATTTCTGGAAAAGAGATATGAAGCCAGATTCTTAGATTCGTTTTCTGAAAAAAAATCCTGAAAAATCCTGAACAATTGGAATGCCCATATCCTTTTAAAAAGACTCAGTTTCCTCACCTGCTCAATGGAAGTAATAATATCGTCATAGGCTTTTGTGAAGAACAGATGAGATCCTCCATGCAAGCTACTTAAAAGAGAGCCTGGTACAGAAGAGATGCTCAAAAAATGCTCATTGTTATGATTACTGGTGACATGAAGGAGAATGAGTTTGACAAGAGATAAACAAAACAGGGAGACCACTTAGGAGTTTATAGCAACAGTCCAAATAAAATATGACGAGTTTCTAGACTAAGGCAATAAAGAGGAGAGTAAAGATGCCAGAGAAATTGGTAGGTTCTGTGGACAAATCTTGGTGACCAGTTGAATGTGGGATGCGAAAGAGAGGAAGAAGTTGAAGATGATTCTAAAATTTCCAGCCTGAGCAGTGGCTGGTGATGACATTAACCAAGATTTAGAAACACAGGAAGAGGAACAAGTTTATGCGAAAAGATAATGAGTTCTGTTTGGGGACACACTGAGTGTAAAGTGCCAGGGAGACCTCCATGGAGAACTATCCAACAGGCAGATGAAAATGTGAGTGCAGATTTAGGAGTCATATGCAGATCATGAAAGCTGTGGAAGGGGGTGAAATCATCCAAGAAAAATATCTAGAATGAGAGGAAAGGGGATAGAGGACTGGCAAGACAGAGTGAGAGAAGCTGCAGAGGAGGCTGAGAAAAGTGTCCTCAGAGGAGGAGAAGAACTACCAAACTGTTAGATACTTAATCTTAGCTATCATTTGAGGAGTCCCTACTTTAGGTCAGGCCCTGTGCTAAGCCCCTGATACATATTATTTCATTTACTCTCCTCCAGAACAGTGTGAAGTAGCTGTCTTCATCCCCTTTTTTAGATGAGGAATCTGGTACAGTGGAAATGTATAACTTTTTCACTGTCACACAGAGAGTGGCAGAAATGGCTGGGAAGCCTGAAGTAATAACTGCTGCCTGGAAAATCCACTGACGGAAGCTCATCTGCTCTCTTTCACACAATTTTCTCATTCTGCGACTCTCAGATTTGAGCACACTTTGCCACACTTTACTCACTGACAAAATGGAGAGAAAACACCACCTTTTCTGTAGGTTATGTAACGTAAGTCCACTGATGGAAGCTAAAATCAATGGGTGAAAGTCTGAGGAGAAACAAGACATTTTCGCAGTCTCTAAGTATCTCCTCCCAAGATATTTACTAATTACAATGGAAAAAATAATAACTTTACAGTGGAGAAACCTGGGAGACTCCACCTTAACCAAGTAATCAAGGTTAACGTCACCTGTAACAGGAGATATTGAAGTCCTGCTCGCCCTGAAATGAGACACCAAGGAATCAACATCATTTCTGTGGTATTTTTGCCAAAAATGCAGACTTCAGTCTAATCATGAGATACATCAGACAAACCCAGATTGAGAGATGTTCTACAAATTGGCCAGAGAACTTCCGTAGTGTCAGGGTCATGAAAGAACTGGAAAGACTGAGCAATCCTCACAGATCGGAGGAGACTAAGGGGACTCAACAACTAAATGCAGTGTGGCTCCTATATTGGATCCTGACATGAATAGGCCACTGAGGAAATTCAAATAAGGTCTATAATTTAGTTAACAGTTTTGTATCTACATGAATTTCCCGGTTTTGATAATTGTACTATGGTACGTAAGTCGTTAGCTTTAGGGGAAGTTGGGTGAAAAGTATTTGTGAACACTCTACTATGTTTACAACTTTTTTCTGTAAGTCTACAATTTTTAAAAAATAAAAAGTTAAACAAAATAACCCTCTGCAATGGACTTCAAAGCCCTGACTCTTAACCACCAGAATGTACTTTGAATTCTAAATCCAAGCTGCAGAGAGATTGTTTGATGACCGGCTTCTAGAACTGGATTGCAAGACCCGTGGCTGGTGTCCTAGAGCTAGGTCACATGCCGTGGGCACTAGGAAATAAGTAAAGAGGAAAAATAATAAATAGTAGTTCAGCTTCAATGAAACTTTTCATAATTTTGTAATCTTAACGTCAGGATTCATAGAATAATTAACATTTATATGGCACTTACTGTGTGTCAGGCATTTCTCTAAGCTTGTTACAAATTTTAACATATTTGATCCTCACAACAACCTATGACAGTATACACTATCAATTATCCGTGTTTTTAAGATGAAGAAATTATGTGATTTGCCCAAGGTCACAAAACTAATCAAAGGGGAAGCCAGGATTCAAACCCAGGAAGTCTGGTTCTAGAGACCATGGACTTATCTAAGGTGTTACACTGCCCCCCAAAAGGTTTTGTGTTTGTTAATTGGATATTTTATTTTGAATTACCTCTGATTTTGGGATGGGGCCGCAGAATCTGCCAGTGTTTGGGGTCTTTAGGCCTGGATCCTTTAAGTCCTAAAAGGCTATGTACAATGGGAGTCCAGGAGCAGTTCAAACCCACCCTGCAGTGCCCTGAGTCCACAAAGAGGGCACTGAGATCTCAGTCAGGTTGGCTCACTGGTTTGTTCCAGACACCGGGAAAGAAGAGATTCCCATCCCAAGCCCAGTGTTCAGCTCTCTATTTTAGGAGTAAGTTTGTTTTTTTCTAAACAAAAACCGAGTCAAATTTATGCTATATAATCAGTGAGTTTGCAAAGCAAGGATTTCAGCTCCTTCTGATATTATCAGAACTAAACATGTGAACCAACAGGTTCTGAAAACCATTTGTGAGCCAATTCAGACAGAAAATATACTACCTGGTATGGCTGAGCCAGAGCAGGTGGAGGAAAGCTAAACTTCTATTCGTAAAGTCTGGTTCATTTAGGAAAAAAAAGAAAAAAGTTACATGCCATCAGATTGCGAGTTTTGTTCTCTGCACTGCGGAGAAATACAGAGTCATCGTGCTCTTGGGGGTGACTAAGCCATTATTTCACTCTGAACACTAAGGACTGTTGCTTTGCACACCCCTCACTGTAATTAGCTCTTACAAATCGGAATGAAGGATGGAACACGAGAGGCCCTTGGCTATGGGCCGAGCACTCAGGATTATTTTATTTTGGTTAAGGAAATGGAAGGTAAAAGAGCTTTGTCTATATTGCCTGTTTCTTCACAGTACCCTTGATTTACATGCAATGGGATGCTAATTAGGCACTCTCCTGTTTGAAAGAAGCAGGGGATTCCTTGCAAGAGGCTGGGACTGCCCATGCTGGTTTGAGCCAATGGTATGCTGGTGAAAGTTTAATAAACAGTTTGGAGGTGGGGGAGTGAAGGGGTGGAGGGGATGATTTATAGTGTTTGCCCATATCTGTAGTGTAAATATTTCCACACCCTGGTTGATTTCAAGCTACTAATCTGACATCACTGAATGAGGAGTTGGGCACTAGGAAGAGATACACAGAAGCACACCATTTTATATAGTATTTTGATGCATGTAAATAACCTTAAGAACATACATATGCTTATATATGCACTAAACATCTCTGAAAGGATACACAGAAAATAAAAATGATATTAATCTCTAGAAGCCTGGGAGATCAGAGTGGCAGAGAGATGACATTCTTATTGTATAGCATTTTATATTATTGGGACTTTGACCGTGTGATGCATTATTTGTTCAAAAATAACCTTTAAAATATCACTTTCACATACATCATCACTTTCATCCTCATTATAACTTTATGAAGTGCGGTGGCTTGAAGCTGTGTACCCCAGAAAAACATGTTCTTAAACTTAACCCATTCCTGTGGATGTGGATCCATTATAAATAAGATCTCTCCAAGATATTACTTCAGTTAACCTGTGGTCCAAATGAATCAGGCGGAGTTTTAATTCAGATTACTGGAGTCCTTTACAAGCAGAGTGAAAGACAAAAAGCCACAGAGGGAGAAGCCAGAAGCTGGAAGTCAATGGAATTGAGAAGCCAGAAGAGGCTGCCATGTGCATGGTCATGTCACAGAAAAGCCAAGGACAAAGGATCACCAACAGCCAGCTCCAGAATGCCACAGTCTTTGGGGAGAAAGCATTGCCTTGATTTTAGACTTCTTCTAGCCTCAAAACTGTGAATCAATAAATTCCCATTGTTTAAGTCAACCCATTGCATAGTATTTGTTTAGCAGCCAGGAAACTAAAACATGAAGTAAGTAGGGAAAATTTCATTCTTCCTAGTGTAAGAATGAGGAAATGGAAGCCCACAGGCAGGTGACTGATTCAATGTCATCCAACAAGTTAAGTGGCCAAGTTCAGGTTGAGACAGCCTAAGGTCATAACTATGGGTGGGTGGGGCAGGATCCCAAATTATCTCATTCTCAGTCCTGGCTTGTGCTTTTTCCAGTGGGGATTGAATATTAAATAATAAATAAGGGAAGTTTTACAAATCAGTCTCAGAGACACAAAGTGGACTGGTTACAAGCATGGACTCTGAAACTAGGTGATCTGGGCTTTGTCACTTACTGCTTTGTAACTTTGGGCAAGTTACTTAACCTCTCTGTGCCTCAGAGTCCACAGAAGTAAAATGGGGATAAAAATAATATGAGACCTTAGATGTGTTGTGAAGATTAATGGGTTAATACTGGTAAAGAGCCCTTAGATCAAATCATCCCTGGCACAGAGTAAATGTCACAAAGTGTTTGTTAAATCAACAAAAAATACACTTTAGGCATCATCTTTCATTTGCACCAAAAAGCAGCTCCTCCTCTTGGCTTTGCGTTTTCAGTAACAAAGCTGAAAGTCTTCCATTTACCCTTTGAGAGCAAACCCTATGGTTTCATCATTTTTATATATCCACCATACATTGTACAGAGCCTTATATGCAGTTAGGTGTACAATAAATATCTACTGACTTGAATTGAAATTGAGATATTTAGGATCCAGACCCAAATATGCTGCTTGAAGACTTGGAAAACACTGCCCCTGTATTCCCTATCATTGCTAATAGGACTTTATAACTAATCTAGTTGCAATTTGTTTGTTTATTGAACAGGTAACATATTCAAATGGCAAAGAATATAAACAGGCTCCTTTTCCAGAAAACCTTCCCATTGCAGACCCTTCAGCCTCCCATTTCTCCTCTCCAGAAGCAACCATTCATCTTTCTACACATCTCTATGGGGTGAGAGCATGAACACTGGCGCTAGCTGGTCTGGGTTTAAATCTGGCTCTACTACTTACTAGCTGTGTGATCTTGGGCAAATCACTTTACCTCTCTGTGTCTTTGTCAAATAGGGGTAAAAATAATAGTACATTGACCTAGGGTTATAAGGATTCATGAGTTGAAGTGCATACAGTGCTTAGAGTTGTGCACACAGAAAGTACTACTTCATAGGAATAATACTCTGATCCTCCCAGTAATCTTGGGGCATATACAAGGGATTTGCAGGTGTATATGTGTCAAATTAAAAAGTTAGCGTGGGGGCATGTAAGCTGAACGATGGGACTAGGCAGCCTCTTAGTTAGGAGCACACTATACGGAAAGTGGGAGATTCATGTTCACCTTCTACCTGAGCTGCTGATGAGCCTTGAGGCTTTCAGACTTTCCCTCTCTGGGCCTCAGTTTCCTCACCTGTGAAATGAGAATGTTTGATCACGGGAGTATAAGGTCCTTTTCATATCTAACATTTTGTGCTTATATCTAACAGATTTGAAAAGTGCCAAGACTTTTTAAGAGAATTTCAAAAATCAGAGTAATTTAGTGAGTAGAGAAGAGAGACCTCAAAAGGGCATTGTAGCCTCAGAGGGGCTAATTGTGCCACCTGCTTCTATAGTCTGGTTTCCCACATCCTCTTTTACAGGAGGTGTGCCCTGTCCCTCCACACTAAGACTCAATGTCGGGTTCACGTGGCCGAGTTCTAAAAGGTCAGAGAGATTCTTTCTGGGCCTCAATGACTCAGAGAAACGGTTTGCCACACTTTATTCTGACTACAATTCAGAATTACTGTACTGATAGATTATTGAGTCTTTTGCTTGATTTTTAATGAAGTAGAATTTGCCAACCAATGATCTGTGGTTATTTTCTGACATACTTGGCCAGATGGCACTTTCGGTGATAAAACTGGACAGCACAAAGAGGTTTCACTATGTTCTATATATGCTCTGCACTGTTTCTTAGATATCAGCACTTCTTCACATGCAAACTATTTTCTAAGCCCCAAAACTTAGACATTCAAGGATGAAAATTGATGAGGGAAGCCTCTAAGGCCTGAATAGGCTGGGGCCATCATCTAGTCTCTGTTTGATTAAACATTCTAGTGATATATGTATATATATATATATTTCCTATATACTCACTTTGATTTTGAGCATTTAAAAATTCACCAGTGTGTTATTACCATATTATTACTGCTATTGTTGTATTAATAATGAATATTGTAATATTGTATTACCATTCACTAAGTATCTTTTAAAATATTATATAATTTGATCTATTACGTTTTGGGGGAAATATGGGAGGGCAGGAGATATACATATATCAGAGTTATACCAAATTGGGTTTGAATCTCAGCTTATTAGCTATTACTTAGACTTGGTGAGCCTCAATTTCCTGATCTGTAAAAGAGGACAGTAATACCTAATTCATGCAGCTGTGGATGGATCTGGAGACATAAAACAAGGAGTCTCCCTCAGTGCCTGGACTTAAGGCACTCAATAAACAGCAGCTGTTATGACTATTGTTATAATTATCCTCATTTTCTACACAGGGAAACTGAGGCTCAGTTGCTGAAGAGATTCACTTGGGGTCGTTCATACCCCAAGTGATACCGTGATGATTCCAATGTAGGTCTTCCAGATTCAAAACCTGTCCATGTTCTTTCCACAGCACAACACTGCCTCCCAAAAGAATGCTTTTAGTGCCCTAACAGGCCTAGCTTTGTTATTTAACTTGTTAAAAAGACACAGTTTTTTTTTTATTTGCTCTTTTTCTTATATTTGGTTATCTCTTGATAGCTTTTTCTCTCTTTTTCACTTGATAGAACCCAAATTAAGAGGTTTGGAATGACTAACAATAGAAATAGTTTTTGGATCGGTTTCAATCTCATAAGCTTCTAGTCGGACACCTCCAGAAAACAACAGCCTCTTTGAGAGCCTCCGGATACCCCCTTAGATGGTTGGAGCTGGAGAATCCCTTCTGTGCCATCTAGCACAGCTTCCCCATGCAAGCAGAGGAGAGTACAGCGGGTAGAGCCACTGTGCCAAGTCCCTGCAGCGCACCAGTGACGGAGCCAGAACTGGAACCCCCAGGTCCAGTATTCCAGGCCAGGCGTCTTTCCTCTTCTCTGCTCTTCAGTGAGAATTGCCCCTCCTCTTAGCCTTTTCCTTTCCTTTTACTAAAGCTAATGTACATTGTCTTCATAATCCTAGGCAAAGGATATGAGGATCATTTCTAATGTCAGCAGGTTACACAATTGTGACACTTGAGACATAACAGTCATAAGACTAGCGAGGCTTCTTTGGAAATTATAGCTGTCAAGATGAAAGTCTCCTCCCATGTTTTTTGTTCTGGTTTTAGGGCAGTAACAGGAGACTTTCTCATGACATATCTCTAAGCCTTCCTACATTAGGCTGAATTTGAAAGTAGGGCAGTACTTGCCAATCCTGTGCTATTTCAATATATCCCTCTGGTCCTAACCAATATGAGGAAGTATGAAAATTTGAATCCATGCTTGCAGGTCCCCTCTTCTCCCTTTCCTTCTCCTCCCCTCCCTTCCCTTCTCCTCCCCTCCCCTCCCTTCCCCTCCTCTCCCCTCCCAGCACACTGGTGATTTTCCAAATGTTAGGCCACTTTAAACTTGATCTTGTAAAAGATCTGTTCCCCCTTCTTTCTCCCCCTGTGATAGTGCCTACCCCCCAATGCACCCAAAGGCACTGGATTGAATGCCTGCACCGAGGAAGAAAACATGCCACGTGCAGAGCTTTTGAGTTAGGGTGTGATTCCTGATTGTGTTGAGCATGTGACCTAAATCAAACAGTGATGGTCGTGTCTTGCATTCTGAACTGGGTAATGAATTATTTTCAAACTCTTCCTGTCATTTGGACCTAGATTTCATTCCTAAATTTATTACCTCCTGGCTGGGAGATGCTGGAAAGTCATTTAAGCTCTCTGAGCTTCTACCTTACCGTCTGTAAAATGGCTATAATAATAGCTCAGAGGGCTGATATGAGAAATAAAGAATTGCTACCTGCCTGGCACATGGCAACCCTTATTAAATGCTAATGCCCCCCTTTCATGGCCACTTGCCTTCACTGCCCCTTTTTCTTCATTGCTCCCCTTCTCCTCCTCCTCTTCAAATCTTTGATTCTTTCCCGTTTTCCACTAACAACATGATTGGACCCAGGTTCAATTTCCTATGCCAGCTCCCCATTACTTACACTCCGGCCTGTTTAGTTCATTTCCATTTCTGCCCAGCAGGGAAAACCAAACTCTCCTTCTTGTGCCTCTGGAATTTGTGTTTTTTGTTTGTTTGAAGTCTACCATTGCACGGGTCAGGCTGCTCCTTTGATTCCTGTTAGTCCTGGGTCTTCAGAGGGGATAGGGCCTTCCTTGGCAGTGAGATTATAAACTAACACCACAGGCAAAGCACAGAAAGTCAGCTGAAACCAGCCTTCCCAAAAGACCAGCCGCCTGCGCATCCAACAGTTTTGGATTCCTCTGTAGGATTACATCTCCTTCAGGGCTATTTATTCAGACCTCAGTGAGCTGGTTTTCTCTGTCATCCTGTGATAAAAACAAGGGTGGCAGCTTTCTTATGGACTGATGGCATCTTTGAGATGCCTCAGGCTTATCTGCAGCAATTTAGCTGGATTTCAAAACTCTGCAGCAGCCCACAGGCTTTGGTCACTCATTTTCACACCCATGGAATGTGGAATTCCCTCCATGGATTCCTAATGGTCTGAACAAGTCAGTTTGGAGACTTGCCCTGCCTTGTAAGGGAGCCCCTTCTCTGTAATTAGATGGCAATCAGAATCAGCCCTGTGGTAGAGGCCAGGAGAGGTTTCCTAACTTCTTCTCGAGGCACAGTGAGAATTCCCTTTGGCTCAGAGAAGCTGGGTCAGGACCATGGCTTCCAACTTCCAGTGATGTCCACAAGGATTATATCCAGGAAACCATGGCTGAAGGGTCGTTTATTCATTCATCAAATACTGATTAGGCATCTACTCTGTCCAAGGCACTCTGCTAGGGCTTTGGTTTATAAACATGAGTATGTCATTGCTCCTAGTGGGCCAAGTCAAATATGTCTGCATATAATTACAATGCCCTGTGGTGCTCACCATAGGAGAGATCTGTGTAATGGGCAGAGGCTCTCAGGGGAAGGAGGCCTTCACACAGTTGATGGTGGAGCATGGTGGAAGGGAGAAGACACCAAGAAGAGGTGATTGTCTAGCAAGACCTTCAAGAATGAGGAGTTCAATCATGTGGAGAGAGGTGGGGGAAGGAATGAGGTGGGGAGGACAGGAGAAATGGTTTGATTTGGAGTATTCCATAAATAGACCCAGAGACAAGAATTTGAATGCAAGAGGTTAATTTGAGAGAGGGTCCCTGGAAACAGCATCAGGGGAGTAGGGAATGCAATGCTGGATGGGAAAAGCGTACATTATCAAGACATGTGGCTACTGTGGGCAATCTGAGCTCAATCTTGCTGGGCATCTCTGGGGGTTGGTGCAAAGCATGCTTTAGCCCACAGAAGGGCAAAGATGCTGGAGTAGGGAGTGGTTTCCAGGGAGACTTCCAGTTTGGCCTGCCCAGGTGCTGCTACAGCCAGGGAAAAGCTGCAGGTGTTTGCAGCAATCCTTGGAGTGTAGATGTGAATGTGGCCCGGATGGGAGCAAGGCCTCCATAGCATCTGCTACAGAGGACCAAAAGCACTGAGACATGAAAAAAGCACCATGAGTTAGGGGCCAAGATAATTATGGACCCAGTGGCATAAGATGTAACTGGGAAGGAAAACTGGGGCCAAATTGGGGCAGGGTTTCTCTGCCATGCTAAGGAGTTGGATCTATATTTGATGGGTAATGGGAAGTGTGCTAGTTTGGATATATTATGTCCCACCAAAAGCCATATTCTTTAATGCAATGTTGGGATCAGAGTATTAGTGTTGATTAGGTTGGAACCTATTGGTTGTTTCCAAGGAGATGTGACTCAATCAACTGTGGGCAAGACCTTTGATTAGATAATTTCCATGGAGGTGTTACTGCACCCATTCAGGGTGGGTCCTAATTAAATCACTGGCACCATATAAAAAAGCTGACAAACAGAAGGAACAGTGAGCTGCTTAGAGAGACATTTTGAAGATGGCTGTTGAAAGCTGATGCTTTGGAGAGTGCCATTTTGAAATGCAGTCTAGAAGTAAGCAGATGCCAGCCATGTGCCTTCCCAACTAACAGAGATTTTCTGGATGCCAATGGCCTTTCTCCAGTGAAGGTACCTGATTGTTGATGCCTTACCTTGGACACTTTAAGGCCTTAAGACTGTAACTTTGTACCCAAATAAACCCCCTTTATAAAAGGCAATCCATTTTTGGTGTTTTGCATAATGACAGCATTAGCAATCCGGAACAGGGAGTCACAGAGGATCTGGGCTGTGGTCAGAGTTGCCTAGCGCCACTCACACATCAGGGTAGGTTGTGAGATCAGAAGGCAGAGCTACGCACAGACACTGACCCTGCCAGCACATGGGGTGGACAAAGTGGCAGCGCTTATACAAGGACGTGAATAAATTGTTCCTTCTTCTGTACTCCCAGGTCCAACAAGACCCTTAGGCTATTATCTTAATTAGTTGTGCACATCTCTGCTTACCCAACCAGATTGTCAGTTCCTCTATGGATTGTGCTTTCATTCATCATCCTGAGACCAACACCGAGCAGTGCTGTCACATGGCAGGGAATCGGAAAGCATTTAATAGATGATGAATGACTAGGTTGGTTTAAATAGTCACAGCTCTACCCAAAGCTATTCACTGTGTCTCTAACAGGATTGGCACTGATTCAAAAGGGCATGAGATCATCAGTGCTGTGCATTTTGGAAATGGATCAGGAAGGCATTGCTGATGGGATGCTTTGAAGTATTTTGGAACTCCTTCTCTATAACCCCAGAGCTGGTCACAAGAAGATATTTCCTTTATCCTTTGCTGTTTCAGCAAGGCCTCAGTGGAATGTCTGCCTAATTGTCACTTCCATGGAAGACATTTCACTGCAATCGTGATGTTATCAGAGGAGCCTGGATTTTCCCTCTTGCCTTGGCCAACTAAGTGGCCTACTCTTCACATTCTGTCCTGTTCTGACAATATTTGCTTCTGGTTGCCAGCTAGCGAAAGAGGCTATCATTGTCATTCAACAAGAGGACAATTTTCTGAAGTGGTTGCATGACCTTTTCAGAAAATCCCCTCGGAAAGGGGGAAATATCCTTATGGTAAACAAGAGGAAAACAGAAATAATTCGGTAGCCAATATCATTTCTGGAATGGGGCGCCACACCTGGTGATGCTGACACAGACTTCAAGGTAGAGGAGAGTTAATAGAATCCCACCATTAGACTCCATAAAGAACTTCTAGAGGTCATTCAATCCATCCCCCTGCTGTAGGCACAACCAAACTGAATTCATTAAACATCTATACTTCAAAAACTTTAGGAAAAGAAATTCTTTATCTTTCCCAATTAGGGATCAAAATTTTTTTACAGGTAAGAAACGTTTCCTAGAAATAATAGAGCTTGTGTCTTGGAAGCTTGTTCAAAGCTTAGGGAACTGAAGCAGAGCCAGTACTAAAACATGGCCTCTTGACCTCCAGCTGAGAAACTTTTCATTCTTCCATCATTCATCAAGCATTCCTTGAGTGCCTATCCTGTGGACTTCTACTTGGAGCTGGGGAAACGCAGCTCACCAAGACAGTCTGTGCCACCTGGGAGGGGGCTCATACTCCAGTTGAACAGAAATACTTGCATTTAATTAACTTTAACTGAATGTCACCAATACTATAATAAAGGTTGGCTCAAATACATCTTGAATACCAAGAGTACTTTTTGTTTTAAAACATGGGCATTGATACTTAGATTGCAAGTGTTTCTTCTGCTCTTACCTCCTGCACCCTATCCTTGTGTCTATTAAGACACACACTCACTTAGGCACATACTTGATGACAATTGTGTAAATCCCCAAATTTTATGGTAAAAACTGAAAACACATATTCCCATCTCAGGTTTGCAGTGATAAGTTGTTTTTTAGTCCAAAGGGATCAAAGGAGGGGGATCAAGGTCCATTTACCTTTCTACTGCTGCAACCATGGAAACTTGGTCACTGCCCTAAAGAAAAATGAAAACAGCTCCTTAAACTAAAATAAATGGCTAAAGACACTTGGAGATACAGACAGAAAGACGTTTGGAGATGCTAAGTTAAGAGATGAAGACCAGAGTTTGCCCCGGAGAAGTTAAGAGAGGACCCCCAGATGCTTTGAGAGAAATGCCCTGGGAGAACAAGCAAGGATGCACAGGATTTGAGAAAGAGGAGCTAAGACAAAAGCACAGAGACGTTTTGGAAAAAGCCATTTTGAAACACAACCCGGGAGCAAAGGACCAGCAGACACCAGCCACGTGCCTTCCCAGCTGACAGAGATGTTCCGAATGCCATCGGCCGTTCCTCAGTGAAGATACCCTCTTGTTGATGCCTTAGTTTGGACACTTTCTTGGCCTTAGAATGGTAAATTTGCAACCTAATAAACCCCCTTTATTAAAGAAAACAAACAAACAAAAAAAGAAGATGGCTAAAAGAAGAATAAAGAAAAAGAAAATCTTACTACTTGTCCAGATTTGTTGTTACAAAAAACACAGTGATATACTTAATATACTTGAGTGGAGGGATCATGTGAACCACTGGCGTATGGGCTGGTTGTCATTGCCAAAGTAATCAGTCGAGGTTAGAATGTTGTTTTATTTGAATAATACTGTGTCAATTATGGCCTGAAAGAAAGCACCTTACTTACTATTCTTAAAAAAAACAAACAAAAAACCAAATGAAACAAAACAAAACAAACAAACAAAAAAAACCAAGCGCTAGTCTTACCTATGTTACAAAAGGTGATTCCACCAGGAAGATGGCATTCTAAAGAGTAAGACATAAGTGGGAAATCACCATCAGGAACAGACAGGTTAGTGTGTGAATTCCACTAGCTCCGCTGTGGCTACTTCATGACTCTTCATCCAACAATCGGCCTTGAAAGCATGGGTCAATAATGCATTGCAGTAAAAGTGTCACTCAGATTCTGGAACTGAATCTGCTCCCCTCTCAGTCAGTAATGACGTATTTTCAACTGCCAGCCCTATTGCTGGATGCCTGTTCCAACCGACTCCGGTGATGCCCTCTCTGCTAATTGCTCAAATCTCCACCCTTTCTACGACTCCCTGTTTTGATTGACGGCCACATGAAGCCAGCTAGAAGCCTTGGAAATAGGTACCTCCTCTTGTTTTCTCACTGCCAGCCATCCCCTTCTTTCATACCCCATTCAATTGGCCATCAAATTCTGTCAGTTCTGTATATTCAACATGTCAATCAGGTAGGGGACAATTGCAATAAATAGAAACCACTCTAATATTTTAAGCAGAAAGGGATTTGGTGCTTATATAATTGTTATAAGAGTAGGTTCTGGGCTGTACTGTGAAGTATGACTCCCAGAATAACACTGCAGAACTAGCCTGCCAAGAGCTCTGCCATATCTGCCACAATCAGGAAGGTGGGGAACCAGAGAACCACCACTGGAACTATTAAGTTCAGGGACACACTACTTTTGCTGCAATCTAGGCATCAGAAAGCCATCACTGCCATAACTACAATTACCATCCTATTTCTGATAGATCCATACCAGCAAAAAGGGTTCCCCTGTGCTCTGTCTCTTGACACTCACAAAGCTAGAGCAGGGATGCTGTCACAGGGACATTTTATGTGTCTATGACTGTGCTTGCTAGAAGAAACAGCAGAAGCAGCCAGAAACCTGGCCTCCTATTTTTCCTTCTAAATTTTGCATAAATGTATCTGTTTGGCATAACTCACATTATATTTGGAACCCTAGATGCAAGGGGTTCTGGGAAATGTAGTTTTTAGCTTTCTAGCCTCTGCAGTACAGGAGGGCACACTCCAGGGGGTTGAAATGAGAAAATCCATAGTACCTGCTATGTTTCTTGAATAGCCATTGCCCTATGGCCCTTGTCATTGCAACTTCCTCATAACTCATATCCCTGCTCCAAAATTCTCTTCAATTTATCTTCTGTGTTGCCCTTCTTTTCTTTGTAAATCATTACCCTTGATCATGTCACTTTCCTACTTAAAATCCTTTCATCAATTGGAATAAAGACATTTTCCTTTCAAGGCTCTTAAGTATCTGACCAGAGTCCACCTCACCAACCACAAATCCCACTTCTCGGTATCCCCAGACTTCAATCACACCAGAAGCTAAGTGCTTTGAATAATGGCAACTCCCTGATCTTGTCCTCATATTGTTCATGCTTTCCCTCTGCCTAGAATGTCCTGTTATGCTTCATTTTCTCAGTTTTAATTCCCTGTTCAAATGTTCCACCTCTGAGAAGTTTCCCCCTCTTTCCCCCTCTTCAACCCAGGAAGAATTATTGAACTCTTCCTGGCATGGAGCACCCATCTCTATCATTACCCTCCTCACACTGTATAATATGTAGCTATATATGTGTCTGTCTTTCCAATGTGAGGGGAAAGATTATACTTCTGTTCATCTTTGTATTCCCAGGACTTGACTCCTAGTAGATGCTCAATAAATATTTTGGGAGCAAGTGAATGAATGAAGGAATGAATGGTCCTGGGTATGTGGAGTTCTCAGTCCCACCTCACTGGCTTTCCTCTTTAGCTTATAGACATGCTGATGTCTTTTGCATCTCAAAAAGCAAGGTCTCTTTGATCCTCTAGCTATGATCTGGCCACTGTTCTTCCTTTCATAGTAGGGTTATTCCAAAGGATTGTCTACACCCAGGCTGTCTCCACCCCTTCACCACCCATTCACTGCTCAGCCTCTTTCCTCCACTAAAAAAAGTCCTTGTCAAGGTCACCAGTTATCTCCCAGTTGCTCAACAAAACAGTAGTTTGTCATTTCTTATCTTAGTTAACCCCTTTGCCTCACTTGACTTTGTGGACATGCCTTCTTTCTTGAATCTATTCCTTTTCTGGGTTAACACTTTCTTAGCCTTCTTCACAGGCTGTTCTGCCTTTGCCAAGACAGAGTTCCTATCCTCAGGCCTCTTCTCATCTCCTTCCTCCACCACTCTGGGTAATTTCATGGCTTCAAGCCCCACCACCTTGCTACTAAGACATCAGAACTGTGACTATGTGTGGGACGTTCTCCTGCCTGCCAGGTGCAGTAGGTGAACCACTCACCAGATCTGACTGCGTGGGTGTCTGTCCCACAGCCGTCTCAGTTTCAACAGTTCAAAGCTGAGCTCATGTGCTATTGCAATGACCTCCTAACTAGTCTCCCTGCTGCTGCTCTGACCCCTGCAGTGCACGTTACCACAACAGCCAGGGCGATCCTGGGAGAACTAGAGCCAGTTTCGGACACTCTGCTCAGTGGCTCCCCAGCCCATCAGAGAAAAAGCCGAAGTCCTTACAATGGCCCCTGTTAACTTCCTACCCAATAGCCAGTCACTCTCTCCCATCCCTCCCCTCCAGCCACACTGACCGACCTTCCTGCTGTTCTCAAATTTGCCTGGAGTGTACTTTCCCTGTCCCCCTTCTTCAGGCCCTCTCAGTGTCAACGTCTCAGGAAGGTCTTGCCTGGTCACCTTTGAAATACTGCAACCTGCCCCAGCATTCTCTTTCCTCCTCTCTGCTTTATTTTCCTTCGTAGTACTTATCAAATAATATATTTTACATTTATTTTGTTTTCATTTTTTGTCTGTCTCCTCCCAACAGAATGTAAGCTCCATGAGGTTTTTACAAGTTTTGTTCACTGCTGTTTTCTCAGGGTCTAGAATAGTGCTTGGCACACAGTAGATGTTCAATAAATAATAACAGGATGAAGAGTCTCCTCTACTCCAAATCTTCTTCTTGGTGTCCTATATCACCCCCAGCATCTGATCAGTCATTAAGCCCCGTGACTCTTTAAAATTTTTTTAATTTTAATTTTTAATTTTTTAAACAATATTTTAATTGTGGTAACATACATGTAACACAAATTTTTCCATTTTATCCATTTTAAAGTGTACTCTTCGGTGGTACTAAGTATTTTCACAATGTGCTACCATCACCACCATCCATTATCAAAGCTCTTTCATGACCCTAAACAGAAACTCTGTACCTATTGACAATACCTCCCCATTACCCCTTCCTACAGCCCTTGGTAACCTCTACTACTTTCTGACTCTGTAATTCCCATATACTAGATATTCCTTGGTAAGCTCTACTAATTTCTGACTCTATAATTCCCATATTCTAGATATTCCATGTAAGTGGAACTATACAATTTCGGTCCTTTTGTGTCTAGCTTATTTCCCTCAATATAATGTTTTAAAGGTTTGTCCATATTCAGAACATCATTCCTTTTTATAGCTGAATAATATTCCATTGCACAACCATAACACATTTTGTTTATCCATTCACCTGTTGATGGACACGGGTTGTTTCCTCCTTTTATGAATAATGCCGTTGTGAACATTGGTATAGATAGATAGCCTCACGACTCTTATCTCCTAAATGTATCTTGAGTCCCTTCTTTACCACTACCCTGGACTCTAACAGATATGCCAGTCTGATCTCACTACATCCTATTTAAAACTCTTCTGAGTTCTCTGGCATGACTGATAATGCTTCTTGTGAAATGACCCCTGTCTACCTCTCAATTTCTTCTCACACCTCTGTTGTCTAACCTTCCAGCCATAGAGGACTCCTTGCCTTCACATCCCTGGATCCACCATCTCTCTTGCTTCTTAGTAGTTTTCACTCACTTGAAATGCATCTCCTTTTCTTTACTTGGCTAATTCTTAGGCAACCTTCCAGCCTCTCAGCAATGTCATCTCCCCCACTATGACTCCTTCAGGCTAAGTTAGATATCTCTTTATGTGTTCCCACACATCCCTGGCTTCCACTTTAAGGCCATTGGCTGGTTGCTTATCTGTCTTTGTCAGAAAATGAGTTCCTTAAGGATGGGGAATATATCTCACTTATTTTTCTATCTTCAGCATGATGCACAGAACCTGACACATAGTGGGTGCTTAATAAATATCTGTTGAATAAAGGAATGGGTGGACCGTTGGTTGAATAACTGTAACAGCAAATACTTACATGGGACTTACAATGTTCTGGTGCTATTCTCAGCACCCCACTGAGAGTAACACATGGAATCCTCATAACACTCAATGAGGTGGGTACCGATGAGGAGACAAAAGACCCTGGACTGTGACATTGTTCACTCACAGTCACAGTTAGCAAGTGGCAGAGACAGGATTCAGACTCAGGCACCCGACTGTGGACTCTGTCCATAAACTACTATGCAAACACTAGCAATGGATGGATGGATGGAGGATTCAAGGGTATTCCAAACATAGAAATGATAGAAGCAAAAGTGAGAATATTCATATTCTTTTCATGTGACTTTTATGGACAGTAAATTAACTCTGTCCTGTAAAATGCCCACCTCCTATAGTATATGCCAAATTAAAACCTTAACCATGTGTTTGAAAACACTTTTTTCCATTCTCAAATGTGACCCTTAACCTCTGATCCTAGACCAGTTTTGACCCTAATTCCCTTGGCACACAGCTCTAAACATTGAGATCATAGTGTTTAAATCATAAACATTCACGTATTCATTCAACAAACACTTCCTGAATGTCTCTTACATGCCAGGCTCTGTTCTTGACACTGGCAGTCCTGTGACTAGAATAACCATACAGTGATATAATCATAGACATATATGGACTCTTTTGAGCGGCCAGAGAATACAGTGGTTAGGATTGCAGGTTCTGGAGCCAGACAACCTGGGTTAAACTCCAGTTTCCAGTGGAGGGACCTTGGCAACATCCCTGACCGAGTGCATTAGTCTCTTCATCTATAAAATGGGGCTAACAACAGCAGCCACCTCATAGGGTTGTTGTAAGGATTAAGTAGTTAATAAACATAAAGTTCTTATCACCATGTCTGGCAATTGCTCCAGTAAGTGCTGAAAACTGTTAGCGATTTTATGCTGGCAATCTTTTTCTGATAAAATTATTGCTGAATGATTGTGCTTCTTATGTGAGGCCGTTTTCCATTATAAAATAAAAAGAAATCTGAAAATCTTCTCTGGTGGGGAATAAGCCTTAAAGGGATACAAAGGAATTAGCAGCATTTGTTGCCATAACAAAACCATTTCTGGGTCTGCAGTGGGCTTTAAGGCCTATAATTTATGTCAGCATTCCCTCCATCTCAGCAGGCACTTGGGGCCGGAGGAAAGCCTTCAGTCTGAGTAGGCAGGCTTTGGCAGAGCTATTTGTGCAGGAAGAACGGAGGTCAAGGGACTTCTTGTATTTGAAGGCCTTTCTCAAAATGAAGGATTTGGCTTCTGAGATTAATGTTCTAAGTGAACCCCTGCTATACTTAATTCCCTTTTCTGTGAACTCAGTACATTTTTAAAATTCAACTAGGGGCCCTCCTATGGAAACGGCAAAGCCAGAGTCCCTTCTATCACAGTTCTGAATGGCCCTCATCCTTTGACCTATGACCTATGGGATAACATGTCTTAAATTTGCACACATTTGCTCTAGTGGGGATTTAATATGAAATTGAAAAATAAGAGCTTTTTAAAAGGCTTCTATGGGGGGCTGGTGTCAACTAAAGAAAGGGGAGACTGTGGAAACTGTGGGGATGAGAGGTCTCTATGGATTGAGTTGCATGTTCTGGATTAAAATATGGTTTATTTCTTGGATAATTTGTGTTGGGAAACATAGCAGCAGCCTGGGTTCAGGTTGGCGATTTTATTTGATCTGGCAATAATTTTTCTCTTTCAAGTAAAATTAGGGGGCATGAGAGAAACAGAAATGAAAAGCAGTGAGAAGGTATTACCATTATTCACACTGTAATAATGTATACTAACGTAGTAATTGAGAAAAGGTCAGTTCTGATAAGAAATTAAATAACAGAACCCCCAAAGAGTCAAACACTATGACCTCACCATTGTCATAAGGTATTATTACACAGAGAAATAATAACCAATAGCTAGTGGTTATACAGCAATTACTATGTGTCAGGAAATCATATTAATCATATATTTAGGCCTCACAGGTACGTCTCTGTACATGACCTCTGCTCTTTAAGAAAAATAACTAACATTGATTGAAAATTCCATGTGCTGAGCATCATTTTGGGTACCTTTATGCTTATCATCTAATAAATCTTCATACTGACCCTACAGTCATCAACAAGGAACTGCAGTTTAGGGGTTAGGTAACTTGCCCATGATTACACGGTTGCCAGGATGCCAACTTCATCTCGCTGACTTTGAGCCCGAGCTCTTTATCTTCCTGTCACACATTCTGCTTGTCTCATCGACTTGGAAGCTTACTCCCAAGGGTCAGTGCACCTCCCTTTTCTCAGGGCACAGATCTTTGATGTAGTTCTTTATGAGTTTCCATGTCTCCAAACTGAGAACTGTCCCCAAACTTTGGCCAGAATCTCCTGGCTCTCTCCCCACAACTATAAGCTAAAATAACCTTTTGGAACACCTTGATTCTGCTCCCCAGTTGGGTATAGTAGCAAATGGTCCCAGCGGTATAGCAGTGAAAAGCAATTAAAAAAACAAACAAACCTGGTTCTGCTACTTACTCACTAGCAGCTTGGAGCATCTGCTGGGAACCTCAGTTTCCTAATCTGAGCCATAGGGTGATACAATGATTTGTGCCTTATCTGCACTTACCTGACATAGGTGTGATGATCAAAGGTGATAGATAATCTGTTATTGGAAATACTACATACATGAGTGATTATTATTACACAACGGTTCTTTACAAAGGTCTGAGGTTTGCTCCTATTTACTTGATGAGGCTGTCTTGGAATAATGCTAATTGATCCAAGAATTTAATATGGGAAAGACAGTTCTTTGTGAGCCTTGGAGTAGATTTTTTCCAGGTTCAAAATGAAATGCTATTTCTTGAGTACCTTTTATGTGCCAGGAATCCTGCTGAGATTTTGCCTCTTATTTAACCCTTACAGAAATCCAGAGAGGTAGGTACTATTATTTTATAAATGGAGAAACTGATGCTCAGAAAGGTTAACTAATTCGCCTAGCATCACATAGCTAAGAGGTAGAACTGAGATTTGAACTCGAATCTATGGAATGCCAACCTCCATGCTTCACTCCACCACACTGCTTTTATAAGCAGAAGGCAAAGAAGAAAGCAGAAAGTGAAAGCCTGAAGTCTGAAAAGTAAGACAGCCCAGGACTATGGAGGTTGCCTGAGAATTAATATAATAATAATAACAATAACATCAAAAACAACAACAGGCATCAAGGCAAGTGAGAAAGAAGCAATAATAAAAGCTCACATTTCTTTTTGCCATTGCCTGCCACTTTTAAAATCTGTTTTATGCCTGGGGAGGACAACGGGAAATAGGTAAGAACAAGAATTACATCCATTTAATAGGTGCCAGTGGGCAGAACCTGGGAAGAGGGAGCAGAGGTGCCAGGCAAGGTTTGAGAGAAAGTTAAAGACTCAAAACTGCAGTGAAGACTTGTTTCCTGGGGCCTGTGCTTCCCGGAGGCGGCGGAATGGGCTTCCCTGACTGCAGACCCAGTTCAGCGGGAGTCACAGGCCTCCACACTTACAGATTCATTTGCTTATTCCTCATCATCATTCCCCAGCCTTCAGCCCAGTGGTGTGCATGGAAAAAACCTGTTTTGAAGTGGGTAAATCTGTGAGCCTCTTGAATCCTTTAGCTCAAAGGGTCCCTGACACAGAGGTACTTGAGGCCACGATCCCAGACACTTCTGGAAAAGAAAAGGAAAATACAGATTAATGTGGAGCTCGGGATTTCAAGTTGTCTTGAGGTTGTAGAGTTGTTTTTCATGGCTGGGAGTGTCAACCTGAGACCCTTAGACATGCCATGAGAGCCTAGGAGTATCCTTACTGCCTGCTGTTCATAGCTCACTTTGGCTTTTATTGACAAGGAACGGATCTAAAACTCAGAAAATGTTTAATTGATCTGGGTTAAATCTCGCCCCATAGGAGAGACAAAAGATGAAAGAAGTTTGATTTTAAGGGATCACAGAACTAAAATATTTCAGAATTTTTTGCTGTACAAATTAGTACATAGTTACTGGTTTTTAAAAAAAATCATTTTTTCCTAAAGGTGGCAAATGCAGCTGTTAGATTTTATGAGCGTGGGAACTAGATCTGGGCTCAGCACTCACTCAACTGAGAAACCTAGGACAAATTATTTAATCTCCCTGACCTCAGAATTTTCATCCACAAAATGGGGGTAAAACAACTCACAAAATGGATTTATAAGGGTCAGATAAGACAAAGTAGGGGAAAATGCTTTGTCAAGTAGAAAGGGCTTTATTAATGTAAGGGATCATGAGTTCTTTCCTAAAAGATGAAGTTAAATGAGGAGAAAGGGTGGAGGCATGGCTCATACTTTAGCCTTCAATAATCATAAAAAAAATATTTATGAGAAGTTTAAAAATTATTTCTCTGGATATTTCACGTTTTTCAAATGGCACTGGCCATTATTTGTCCTACATTGGCTTCTAACTGAATAGGATAAATAACTCTCTCCCAGGGTCAGACAGTAGGTCAAGTGCCTAAATCCAAATGAGAATTAAGCATACACGGATGATTGATTGCTGGGTCTTGAGCTTTCTTTCTATTAGTGAACAATCCTCCACGGAATGTACAGGCCAGTTTATCTCCGTGTATCTTGTCAATCATGTGACTTTTAAGTGAGATGAAAATCAGTTG
Source organism: Choloepus didactylus (assembly GCF_015220235.1). Lineage (NCBI taxonomy): Eukaryota > Metazoa > Chordata > Mammalia > Pilosa > Megalonychidae > Choloepus > Choloepus didactylus. The sequence continues at coordinate 43,724,864 of NC_051309.1, read as the reverse complement.
GACATCTCTTTCATTACAGGGGGCTTCATTTCCTATTGTAGTCATGACTGTCCACAACGAATGTAAATTGTTTGCAAAATCTCATCCTTAGAATTTTCCAGAAACCAAGGCCGGACAGTTGAGATGACTTGCTCATGGCAGCTCTGGTTCTAGAACCCCTGTTCTTCCAACTCTGGCCATACCTTCTCCTTTTCAGAAAAGAAAAAAAAAAGGCATACTCCAATATAAATACAGCAATTATACTACCAGTACTAATAACAGCAGCTAACCTTTTATGCCAGGCACTATTCCAAGCTCTTTGTATGTATCGACTCATTTAACCCCCAAACCCATCTTCGGCCCATTCCTTCACTAAAATAGCCCGATGAAAATCAGTATTTTTTTTTTTTCTCTCAGTTGAATGACATTGCAACCCGAAATCACAACTCTGTTTTAGGTTCCTGGTGGTGCCTGCTTCCTCTTCTAGTTTGTTTAGTCACAGAATTCGATTCCTGTTGGCCGATTACGCGCCTACAAACAGGCTTAGCGCTCTATTGAAATGCGTGAGGCTGTTTAACTCCTGTATAAACAGGTAACGCGGAGGGGGTGGGGCACGGATTGCGAGCGTCTGGGTTTCTTTGGGATGGGGCTGGGGTGGGGGTTCGAGCCAACTCCCCAGAGATCAGGTAAGGTTAAGGGAGGACGTGGCTGCTGTTTTTAAATGCAGTGTTTTTTGTTCCCTTTCTTGAAACCAGCTGTAACTTTAGGGCAGAGCGCACTGAAACGAGCCACTTCTGAAGGAGCAGCGCCCAAGCCCCAGGCCCCGCTTGGAAGGCCCTGGTAAAGGTCAGGGCTTCGGCCGCGTGACTTTTTTTCCTGCGCACGTCCGAGCCTTGCTCTGCCTCAGGTAGGACAATCTGGCAGGTCCCCGCCCGGATCAGGCGGGCCGCGAGGCTCACGGGGATCGTACCTAGTTATAAACGGCTTTACTAAAGGGAAACTGGAGTGGGTGGGGTGGTACTCATCGGCTTGAGTTTCAACACAGCAGGTTCCTTATTCCTCAGACACGGTTCTGGTTTAGTTTTTCTGAACAACCGAAAGGGGGCCGGACGTCTACTCGGACAGATGTCCTCAGGTGGGTCAGCTGCCACTTCTGAGGCCATTTCTGGACGTCCGCAATGGATGTGACTTTTTGAGCAGGTAGAGAAGTCTGTCCGGTCAAGTCTCCAAATCTGTCCTATCAGGGCAGATTTTCTTTTTCTTTTTTTTTTTTTTTAACCTTCAGCAAAGGTATCTGCACTCCTAAAACAGCAGGAATGTTGCACTGGCCTTTAGCCAGCGGAGGCTCAGGGAGCAGGATAAGATTTCAGTGCGGATTTACGGGAAGTTGCTGGTGTTGGGAGTAAAAATCTGGTTTGGTGAGTTTAAGGGAAGGGAGTACACGAGAGACAACCTTGCTACTGTGAGGCGAAGGCCTCGGCAGGGGGAGGGCAGCGGGAGGAGGGAGGGCGAGCGGGAGAGAGCAGGGACGAGCTCCGAGGCGAGACCCCGAGCGCTCCCCGCGCGCAGCGCCGGACCCAGCCCGGCTGGCTCCCTGGGCAGCGCGTCCCTCCCGGGTGTGGACCCGGCGCCGGCTCTGCAAGTGGAACCGCCGCGCTTTCAAGTTCTCGCTCCAATCAAGAATTTAGCCCCAGAGAGCTGCCTTCTGATTATCGCTCCTGCTTTACACTTTGGAATGTGCAGCTTGGGACAGGGAGAAGCCAGGGCTCGGGGAGTCCTCGTTGAGAGTTTCGCTGCAGGTTTCCAAGGTTAAGAAATTTTGACAAACTGGAATTCCCAGAAGCCAGGGAGCTAAGCCTAAAACGATCTGTTGCTTTAAGCGGCGGCGCGGTGGGGAGTAGCTGGACACTCCTTATTTTGGTTTTACATTAAAAAGAGGGAGGCTGAGAAGATGTTGTAGGTTACTTCCTAGCTGTGTAAATTGCTGCCTGGCTGTGAATGGTGTTAATTTCTGAAGTGGGCGACTCCAAATACATAACAAAGGTAGGTGGTTTTCTGTAATTCTTCCAACTACTGTCCCCTAATCTTATTTGGGGTCCCAATTTTGAAAAATGCTTTCTTAAAACTATTTTTTCCTTCTCTGGTTAGCTCTTTCTCCCTCATTCTACCACTCTCTTTCCCACTCTGGTTATATTTAGTGGGAATTAGATGGTTTATAAAAAAGGTTTTAAAAGCTCCAGCTTCTGGGAAAGCAGAAAATCCTACGCAGTCAGCCCCATCATGTTTCCTGTGGTGATAGATCCTTTTCCATAAAAGAAACTGATCTTTCACCCTTGAAAACACATGATTGGGCCTTCCGGAGGCACAGGTGACTTTTTAGACTCAGATTTTAAAAGTGAGACTGGGGACACATTCATGACAGGCATCTCCTATAAATGTTCACCAAAGTAGGCAGGTCTTTCTGTAGTAGTAGTTCACCTCTGAAGGTAACACGGCATGGAGGTTTAGTTGTTTAAAATTAAAATTCAATCTGCAGAAAAGTGTAGGGTTGACAGATTGACAGCTGATAAATCACCAGTCGCTGGATATTTAAGAGATCAGTTAAAATAAATGGAGGTGGAATTTTTGAAATAAATGATTCATTTTTTTAATCAGGTAACAAAGTTCAGCTACTCTTTTGGTTACTGTTCCAAGACATTTGGGAATGTGGCTTCTTGCTTGAGGCTTATCAACATTTTAGAAAGATACTGTCCTCAAGGTACTTACTTATTAAGCCACTACTGATTTGAGCTAAATCAAGCAGTTTTTTTCCTAGTGATATTTAAATAATTCACTCTGTTTTCTTTAGCAGGAATGTACATTACAAATGTATTCTTTAAAAGTTTTAATACTGGAGTCACATAAATTTTTTTTTGGAGAGAAGCAAAGCATTTTATGCTAGGTTGATGCCACAAACAGTGGTTGCCACACTTTTCAGCACAATTGCAAGTGGGATGGCAACTACACCAAGAGCTTTTGAGAATTGCAGGTGCCAGCTCTAAAAGGTAAAAGGAGATGAAAGGTTGTCAGCAGTATAAAGCACACCCTCCAGACAAACCGAGGTACCCAACCAAGAAAATAAGATAGCACTTTGTAGGAGTTTGTTTTGCTGTTAATTTAAACTATCATCTTAGTCAGATTGGCGATCTGAAATCTGGGAGACAAACAACACCAACCCAGTCTGAAAGAGAAACACAAGGAGGAAAAGGGGAGATAGTCTGGGTTTTTGTTTTCTCTCTTGTCGACTTTACCCTTTTCCCTCTTCTGGTATACATACCATTGGCCCCTTTGACTTAATTACTGCATCCTAAGAGAAGGAGAAATCAGAAATTTCATTAGAGCCTGGTGTCATTAATATGTCAAATGAAGAAATAAGCTGACAAAAAAAAAGCTGCTACCCTAGCTTTGCCATGCTTCTTTACCTGTCTAGTCTACACTTAAGATTCATCAGATTCAAGACTCTTTCTGAATGTATTCTGAACATGCATCGAATTTTTAAGATTTATAATCTTTCTCTTGGCTATGGCATTTTTAGAAGTTTGTAAAGTTGAGAATTCAGCATCATTTTGCTCTAATCTTTTAGTTTTGTTTTTTTTCCTGCCTATATTTCCCATATTCTATAGTTTTAATAGTCAACATATTTATGGTTGGTTCTCCACTGTGCTGTTTCAGACTAAATTTTAAAGAATTCTGCCCAAAGCATTTGGTAATACTGAAAAGATGAAATAAAGATAGAAAGTGAGAAAGCTATGTGCTTTGGGACACGTGTCCTATATACTTGCTGTAACTAGTGTTTAAGACTACTCACATTTTTTTCTCACGTGATATGAACATTCAGATTAGGTTATTCTCTGATTTACTAGTGATTGAACTTGTTCTGGACAATGATTTTTTTTAAAAAAGGTTGGAAGTTTAAAGTAGTTGAAATTATTTTCTTACAAAATGAATTTGCTTTCCAAATTTTACTTTTGAGCTGAAGATTAAAAGTAGATCATGTCCTAAATGATTGGACTTTGACTGCTACAGGAAAGTATTTGCCTATTTCAGACTAGTTTCTAACTCTCTTTGAAGTCCCTTCCCTGATTTTTCAGCCAAGATGAGGGGAGTGAGTGCAGGGGATACCAGAGGTGGGGATTAGGGGAGAGAGAGTTCCTAAAAATTTTCAACTGAAGTGAAACTGATTAGGTTATACCATAGGATACCTAATCCTATAAAAAAACTTACTGTGAAAACAGGGCTTAAGTTTGGGATTCATAAGACTGAGGGATACACTTTGCATGAATCTATAGAGTCTGTGTGCCAAACATTTCAACGTTACCATTAAGACATAAATGGAGCTTGAAGGGCTTGTCAGAATGATTCCAAGATCAAGATTATATTTTGGAAAGTTTCAACCACTGGCCTGTTTAAGAGATGTATTTTTCCTGTTGGGAACAGCCTCTGTGCCTTATGATGATGTTTATTTTCTGGTTTAATATTGTAAGAGGTGTGTGTTAGTCAAAACAATCACCTGTTCAAAGTAGTTCCTTCAAAGAACAACTGAAAAACGATTTTCGATAATGGTAATTCAAGAATGACTTGAGTTATAAGAGAGGAGGCCGTTGGAACCTTCTGATAACGAATGTCATAGAAATAAGTAATTGTTAAATTGTTACCTCAGGTTGCTGGCAACAGCTCAGGTTGGAGAGATTCAGGGGGAAATGGCATCCTGCCACTTTTTCGTGTGTGGTCGTCAATCTTCCTATCGGTAAAACACCCCTGAGATGATCTGAGCTTGATTTCTAATTGTTTCTGCTTCCCTCATAGTTGTTTCCCTTTCTCTCCCTGCAGTATCTGTACCAAGGGAAGGGGAAATATATTCTCCCCTTGAAGGCAATGCACACCTGTTTTTGCCCCGAAAAAGGTATGGGGGAGGAATTTTCCAGTGCAAGTAGAAAGGGAGAGAGTGCCTGAAGGAATAAATGGCCAAGAAACACGGGAGGGTTCTGAATGTGTTGGTGTGGAATTTGCTAGAAAGTTCACACGGAGATCTTAAATGTCCCCAAACTATTGCAGGTGACCTGGCAACTGTGGGAATTTGAGGCTCACTCCCCCTATTGTGTAATTCAAATGTTCCCTTTGCACTGCAGCAGATGGTTAATTTGAATGGGTGCAAGATATTACTTCTTAGTGGAACTAAAAGTAAATCTGATTACAAAAGGCACCATCCCTTCAACCAAACTCCCACTCTCTGCCTTTCCTCTACTTTCTTCATTGGTTTGAGAGCACCTGGGAAAAAAATCCCAGCTCAATTTATGTCAGTTACATATATTAATATGAGCATTCTTTTCATTGTGGGGAATCCTCAAATCATCATCATAGAAACTTAATTTATTCAAAAATGACTTTTGGGTATGTTTAGGTATTGTATGTGGTGCATATGGTTATGAAATACAAAACATAATTGATACTATAATAGAAATGATTATAATAGTAATAGAAATGACAATAGAAATGATTAAAATAGAAATGATAGCTCTTTTGGTATATCCTTTGAAGGTTTTAAGAGTGGGAAAATTTTAGGAATCAAAAAGTCTCTCTACCTTTGCGAAGACCATTCGAGAGAACTACCAGGAGACAACAAAATGCTAGTGTAACCCTGAAAACCCTGTGTGATTTGGGGTAAATATCAAATCTTTGGTCTCAGCAAATTCCTGGTTCTGCAAAATGTAACCTTTATTTGTAGGTAACAGTCAATCACTTTAATCAAGAAAACAATGTCCGAACTCCTCAAATCACAATATTTGCCTTTAGGGATAGTATGTGTTTGTGGTCTCTTATTTCTGTGTGAAGAATGTGCATTTTTCTTAAGAACACGGTGATCTAGTGCTCAGACTGCAGGTGGTTGCTCAGAGGGTTTGCTGATTTTGCTTTACTTGGGCTGATAGTCAATTTTGCGCATATTCTCCAAGTATCCACCAACTACTGTGGAAGACAACCTGATCCCAGATGCTATGGATAATCCACACATGGGTGACCAAGAGTTAATTACAGGTGCCTATAGGTGGGGGTGGGGGTGGGCATAGAATGAATGCAGGGCATTGTGCAACTGAGGCGGAAAGACTGCCTGTACCTGACCAAGGAAATGCCAACCCATAAAAATTATGAAATTATATTATTATAACCAGAAGCATGTACCTTTCAGAGCTCTGAGACCTGGGTCCATGACTTTGTAAAGCATTTCAAATGCCAAAAGCCAAATAAAAGTACTTAATAAAACGAAGAGGATTTTTTCAGATGTTTGATTCCCATTCTTAAAATGCATATTTGGGCCTTTAGAGCATGGGTAAAATATTCATGTTTCTGAAAGTTGGGATCCACATCGGTGATGATAATGGCACTGTGAGTTTTAAGAAGATGGCTGGAATAATCTTTCTTTTTGTTTATTGTCATTTATTTTTTAAAATAATAACATGGTTCTCGGTACACCAAGCCCTTGCCAAGATTAGGCCCATCTTCTCAGTAGCCTTCTCAAGACAAAGTTGCCTTTGTATAGCTACAACTGGGAGGATTTGGTGACACAGAAAACTCAATTGGGCACTGCAGATTCTATGGCCTGATATTTTTGTTGTTATTGGTTTTTTTAATACTTTATCAGCTAGAGTCTGTGATAGATTTCTCCATGTGGAAGACCTTACTATTTAAAACTCTCCCAGGGAAGAGGAGTGTGGTGGTTGCATTTTATCTTGGAGTTAGATTATAAAAGGAAAAGGCATCATGCTGATGCAGAGGAGAGCTCAGCTCTGTGGTCTAGTTTGTTTTCATTGGCAATCAGCAAAATTTGGTCACACATGAAGAGAAAGAAAATGGGTTTCAGTAGAGTAAAAATGACTATTTGGGAGAAAGGGTTGACTATTTGCACTAAATCCAAACTCCGTAGAAGTCTATGCTAAGAGCATAGACTGCCTTGGTTCAAATCCTGGTTCTGCCGCCTACAAACTGTGTGACTTTAGACAGGTTACCTAACCTCTCCATGACTTAGTTTCCCCAACTGTAAAATGCCTACCTCACAAGGTTATAAAGATTAAATAAATTAATCTATGTAAGCTATATGATTACATTTAGAACAGTGCCTGGCAAAGAGTTAGCTCCATACATGCATCATGCTTGGATGCTTTTCTCTGAATTCTTATCCCAGTACCCGTTCATGTAGGAGTTTTATATTTTGCTACCTCTTTTGCTGGTAGGAATCCAGGCTTCTCTTCCTAACATTGCTATGGCTTTGACCAAATGGTCATTGCCATTCTAAGGCAGACACTATTTTGCTAAGTTTCTTTTGGTTTTTAGCAGTGTATGGGGAAAATGTTACCTAGAATCATCCCAAATGCATTTTTTTCTCAAACTATAAAGTGTTGATGAGAAGGAAAAGGAGTGAGGCTATTGTATCTGTCAAGTGAAAAACCACCGACTGTCCTAGAACACAAATGCAAAGAATTTTTCTGTCTATAAGAATTTAGATCAAACTTAAATAATTCCCATTATGACTTTTATTGGTTAGTATTAATCATCAGCTATATAATGTGGGACTTTCTCAGAACTGTCACATGTATGCTTCTCATGGTATTCCATTATTTCTTCTTAGTTTTGGGCATATAGTCTTTTCCCTACCAAAGGGAAACTGAGTTCCTTGGAGGAAGGATTTGGATCTGGGTAATATTTGCATCCCTCATTGTTCCCAGTTTATAGTGAGTGCTCAATAAATAAAATAATAGTTTCTTTGCTCAAATACCACCTAAAATAACAGCATTTTTGCATTCCATGGAAATGTATTATACATCATGTTTAATTAGATTGTTTCCCCCATTTGTTCCGCAAGTATTTCATCAAAAATGTTTCGGGTAGAGGAAATTTGGTGGAAATGTAGAAAATTTCGGCGGGAGTGAGACGGAACAGAAACCCTATCCAATTGCATGAAAGTTTATCCCCTCTTTAATATTAATACTTTAAAAGGCTAAGACTTGTTCAGAGATAATTATTGGAAGGAAAAAGAAAGCATTTTCTTAAAATTAGAAGGAAATTATTAGATAACTATTAGAAGGGAAAATTTTCATTTTCCTCAAATTAGGGAGAGGGAACAAACTCAAGGGTGGAGGGGCAATATCAGGTGAATGTACGGGTCTGGGAAGCTCAGCGGTGTGGTTCTTCCTGGTGGACTGGTGGTGTAATCTTAGGCAAGGAAATGAGACCAGGAAGAAGGACAGGTGACTTGAAGTGTTGAAAGAATCGCCTGTAGTGAAATCCTATTTGTAGAGCAAGGGCAGTCAAGTAACGAGCCAGCTCTTCCCACTGCGTGCAAACAATACTTTGGCTCAGGGACCTCCTTTTACTCTTTGCCCTGCATTGTGGATTCCAGGATCTGCCTCCAGGTAAATGTAGATTTGCCAATGAGTAAACAGAAACTGCCAGCTCAGACGGTACAAACAAGCCCAGGAATCGGTGCCTTTAATCTGCACTTGCTCCATATCCATAGACTGTCATTCACTAGCCAGGAGAGCAAGACTGGGAAGACAGGGATCTTGGTTTAGTCTCCCACTCCCTTCCCTGAGTGGAACCGAGGAGTCACTTACCCAGTGGGACCTGTAGGAGACAGAGGGGAGTAAACACCCATGTTCTCACACATCCCAGAAATGCATTAAGGGTCTCTTCCTTTCCCCATGGGCTAGACATCAAACTAGTTAATAAACTGCTGAAGCTGCTTATCTGCTCTCTCTGCTTCCACCTTTGCCCCTACCCACCACCCCACACACTCTGTTCTTGACCCGGTAGCTAGAGTCACTCTTTTAAAACAGAAGTCGGATGGTGTCAGTCCTCTGCTGAAACCTTTCCAGCAACTCGCTCTCTCGCCCAGGTTAAACTACGAGGCACATTACCTCTTTAACCCCACCTCCCTTACTCATTCTGCTTCAACCACACTCGCTTCCTTACACTCCCTGATCAGTGCTAGGCACGGTTGTGTCCCCAGGCCAGAGCACGGGCTGTTTCCTCTCCCAGAACCATCTTCCCCAGATATCCGCATGGCTCACTCCTTCACTTCCTTCAAGTCTTTGCTCTGCTCCTGTTGTTTAAAACAATTCCTCCTTCCTGCACTCTGAATTTCCCTGCTGGTCTCTAGTTTTATATTGGAGTGGCCAACTTTTAGCCTACTATATAATTGTATGATTTATGGTCTGTCTCTCCCTCACTGGAATGTCTGGTGTTTTTTTTTGTTTTTTTTTGTTTTTTTAATTTATTGTAGTAGCATATATAATATAAAATTTCCCATTTTAATCATTTGTAAGTAAGTGTACTATTCATCAGTATTAGTTACATTCCCAATGTCGTGGAACCAACACCAGCAACCATTACCAAAACTTTTGCATGATCCCATGCACTGATTAAGCAACAACTCCCAATCCCTCCTCCCCCAACACTTGGTAACCTCTAATCTAGTTTCCGTCTCAATGGATTTCCTTATTGTAGACATTTCGTGTAAATGGAATCATACAATATATGTCCTTTTGAGTCTTATTTCATTCAACATAACTTGAACCTTTTCAAAGTTCATTTATGTTGTAGCATGTATCTAGAATCTTTTTAATTTATTGATGCATTGCAAGCACCTTAGATCAGTGTCTGCCACAGAGTAGATGCTCAATAAATGTTTGTTGAAGGAATGAATGAAACACACAGGCTTTTACACAGCACAAGTATGACCAAAAATGTAGTATAACTTGTGTGTTTTACTTGAAATACAACCACGAACACATTTCTCTGAATGTCATTGAGCATGAGTTTGCCTATTAAGCCTCCATGTTTTCTGTGGTTTCATTTTCTTCTCTGCCACTGCGGGCTCTTGGTGGAGGCCGGATGACTAAGTAACGTGCAAGGCAGGCTGTGTGTGGGGATGTTGCAATCCTTTCAGCAGTTCCTTGTTTCCAAATCACAGCCTGGTCTTTGGCAATATTTTTGTGATTTCAGTTTAAATCTTGCTGCCCTCTGTTTGGAACCAGTCTTGTGAATTGCATGCCCTACAGATGATTACATTTGAATAACTCATGTTAATATATCATTTATCACTTTTTTCTATTGCAATTTAATTATAATTAATAACTGTTCTGAAAAAATCATCAAGGCAGGTCTTTTTAACGTTGCCTTTTGACCTTTGACATTTTGCCAAGTGCCAACTGCTGCTACAGGAGTCCGTCTAGATTTTTCTCAGTTAGTTATGTTTGCCTTGACCTGACATGACACCAGGAGCGCTGGGGTCATTGGTTGCGTCTTTAATATTTCCCCAGAATCGTACAAAATCTTGATCACTTTTACTGAGTGGCAAAAAAAACAACTCTCTATCTGTTGTGCCTGTTTACCAGTCCTGGCTGCATGTTCTCCTTTTGAACAGTTATCTTGGTTTGTCGAAATTGCTTTCCTTGGTCCTTGGAGGTCCAGCTCCCTCTGTGTGTTCACCTCCCTTTTTAGATCCACAATTTGGTACTGGAAGGGGCTTCCCCAAGTGGCTGGTAAAACCCTGTGGCCACTAGGCTTTGGGATCTTAGAGCTATTCTAGAAGTGAGTACAGACTCTAGGAAGGTTTATTTGCAGTCAAGAAAAAGCTACAGTATATAAATTCTGCTGAGGGTAGGCAAAGATCCTGGATTTAGTTATTTCTGGCTATTGCTGATCATGGATTGTGGCTGATTTAGAATTATTTGATGTTTTTTGACTTCTAAGTTGACTTGGAAGCCATCATTATCAATAGTAACTGCATAATTTGCTGACTGTATTGAGTAGTTTAAAAAAAAAAACACTAAAACTAAAGATACCTAATAAATAAATAGCTAATATTTAGAGTTCTTTGTGCACTGTTATTTACCATGTGTGCTGAGAAGGACATTAAAAGTGAATAGCATATAAATATTAGATCTGTCTTTGATGATAAACTAAGTAGAGTGAGCTGATAGTGATTATTTATGAGGTAGAAAAATTTGCCAAAATATAGAACCAATAAATAGGCACACTTGGGGAAAAAAAAGATGAATATGAATTAAACTGATAGGTGCAGCTATTATTTATCGAGCAGCTGCTATGTTCCAGACACTGGGTGCTGGGTAGGCAGTGATGAGCAAAAGAGTTGTTTGCCCTCATGGGGCTTTCTTTGGGGATGGAGGTGGGATTAAGTGTTCCGAAGGAACCGATAGGTAGTAGACAATTGTAGGTGGGACTCTGTTAGCTGGAGTGCTGAGAGAAGGTTCTTTTGGGAAGGTGGTGCTGAAGGCATCTGATGGGTGGCAAGATGTGCATCTTTGCTAGAAGGACTAGCATTTTTGATGCTCCTAAAAGTGAAAAGAGCTTGGCATGTTTGAGGAACTTAAAGAAGGGTGGCGTGAGTAAGGAGCAGAGGCTGAGCAAGATAGAACTGGGGGGTTATGGTGACCCAGATCAGAGAAAGCCTTCAAGACCATGGAAAAGGATTTGTACAATATTATTCCAAGCCCAGTGGGAATTTACTTGTTGAAAGATAACTGGCTACTGAGTGAAGACTGGATTGGAGGGAGGTTGTGGCAGCAAACAGAGCAAGAAAATTAGGGTTCCTTTTGAGGGTGGCAGTGGAGAATCTGGACAGCTGGGTGTGATTTCTTCTGTGCACCCACCTGCCTTTTTTACAGTCTTAGTTCTGCCCTGGCAAGGGTGTCACCAATGGGTGGCAGAAATAGCAGGATCGGTGATGGCCTGGATATGAGTGAGGGAGGAGCAAGGATTCTGGCTTGAGCCATGCGTGTGATGGAGGGGACCAAGGGAGAAGAGGTTTGAAGGGGGCAGAGGGAACCAAGAGTTCAGTTTTGGACATGGTTAGTGAGTTGCCTTTTACACATCCCGGAGGAGATGTTGAAAGTTTCCCTTAGTATCTGGCAGGTGCAAAGAGATAGCTCCACTGTCCAGCATTCTTCCAGGCAACTATTTTGTATTTCAGGATTTCTCACTATGTCCAGATTTTCTAATGTAGATATAGTGTCATATTTATATCACAAAGGACAAATAATATTCCAACACTGATTGAGCATCTGCTGTGTATGCGAAACTGTATGGGGGTGGATTAGGGGGTTGGCTTGGTTTCCTAGGCTGCCATAACCACAAACTGGCTGCCTTAAGATAATCAAAATTTATTGTCTCAGGGTTATGGAGGTTAGAAGTCTCAAATGAAGGTGTTGGTAGGGCTATGCTTTCTCTGAAGTCTGTAGGGAAGAATCTGTTCTGTGCCCTCTCCTGGCTTGCGGTGGTGACGAGCAGTGGTTGGCATTCCATAAATTGTGGCATAGCTCAGTCTCTGCTTCCATTGTTATGTGGCCACTTTCTCTCTGTGTGTCCTGTCTCCTTATAAGACACCAGTCATGTTGGATTAAAGGCCCATCCTACCTCAGTGTGACCCCATTTTGACTTGCTTAATTCATCTATAAGGACCCTATTTCCAAAGGTCACTTTCTGAGGACTGGGGACTTCAACATATCTTTGGGACACTATTCAACCCATAACAGGGATCACTCATTAAACACACACACACACAACTTAATTATAGTTTCAGTCATCAAAAATCTTCTAATACAAATTAGTCCTGTGTGTGTATGTGTATGTGTATAACACAAAACTATTAAGTGTAAATTGCATGAACAAAGATTCATCCAGAATTACAGAATTACAGAATATATATAATAATATATATATAATATATGTAATATATATATGTAATAGGAATAAACACATTGTATTTCCTTGTGAGTTACAACCACTTAGAGGTATGCAAATTCATGCTGTAAATATCAACACATAAAAATGGGTCCATTTGGAACATGCAAATGTATTTCTTATCTCTTCCTTATCTAACTTAAAGGTTTGCTGTGTTTCTGAATATTATGTGGGTGGAAACTGGAAGCCAATATAGACTCCCTTTAAACCATGCTTTGAGATGCTGATTTGTATCTCTAGCAAACCCTATTCTTGAACTTCTAAGGCAAGCATTGGGGATACAATGGCAAACAAGGCACAGGCCTTTTGGAGCTTTCAGTAATGTAAGCTTTATCTGTTCATTTTTATCTGTTAACTGCTACCCTCTCCTTCTCACCATGGTTATACTAAAAAAAAAAAAAAAAAAACAGTTTTCAAATTTTAAGGAATAGAATGCCGTATTTTGGCCTGAGGCAATGGAAACTTTCAGTTCAAAAAAAGTGATTTTTTAAAAATCAAAGTTGTAAACCATTAGGGGTGGGTGGAGGTAGAAGATGTTAATAATGGATAATGTTTTGCAATCATGGTCTAGGAACTGTCAAGGACTGTAGCTTTTTATTCTGCGGTATGTCAACACCCATGGAGCCCATGAGGTGAAATCAAATTTATGATTGCTTAATTGGGTCACATGGTGTGGTTTTTGGTTTTTCATAAGATGGGTCAGTTTCCAAAAGGATTTATAGCCTTCACATATATTTAATTAATTTATATTCATTAAATATATTAATTTAATTAAAATCCTTCATGTATTTAAATTTCTTTTTAAATAACAATGATACTTCAGCAAGGAGCTGCTGAAATGTATACCTGCAAAAATCACACAGAGAAAGGAGGAGGCTTATGTTTGAGTAAATATTGAATAGTTATTCAAAGCTAAACCCTTGAAGTTAAAAGTTAAAACAGAGAAAGTAATAATGGCTAAAATTTATTGAGTACCTTCTGTATGCCAGGCCTGACCTTATTTTAATCAACAAAACCACCCCTAAGAAGTAGGTCCTGTTTATCATCCTCATTTGACAGATGTGAAAACGAGGTTCTGATGGGTAAGATTCCTTGCCCAAGGTAAATGGTGAAGTCAGAATTTAAACTCTTTTGTAAGCCTTTCCAAATGAGATTAAATTTGGAGAAAAATCCTTGGCCCAGAACCCAGTGTCCTCATCAAGATTCTTCCACTGGCTTCTATCACTTTAGACAAGCAATCTACAATATTGCACTTCGTCTTTCTGGCTTTCAATTTCCTTGCCTTCAAAATAGGATAGAAGGGAGTGGAGGTTTTGGAATAGAGACTTTGACTGATGTTTCAAACAGCTTTAAATTTTCGTAATTCTGTCTTTCTACTTTCCTGATTCATATCTGTAAAACAGACTGCTGTTCATAGGATGTCTGAAGGGAAGACAAGGGTGGGGTGGATGGGTGGCAGTCACCCCACAGGAAGGACACTGCTAGTTTAAACTAATGGATTGTTCTGAATCTTACAGAGTTCTTGCAGTCTTGATTCTGTTATCTGTGTCCCTTCTGAGACATTGAATGTTGCTGGCATGTAAGGTGGTTCTAGACCCATGTTTTTCAACTGGGGAAAATTTTAGTCCCCCTAGGGGACATTTGATAATGTTTGGAGACATTTTTGGTTGTCACAACTAGGGGAGGGTATGCTATGGGCATTAGTGGGTAGAGGTCTGAGATGCTATTAGGCATCCAACAATACATGGGACAGCTCCCCACAACAAAGAATTATTAGGCTCAAAATGTTAATAAAGCCAAGGTTGAGAAAGTTCATTGTAGACGAATCTTTGCTCTCCACGGTCACTACTGTCGTAAACAACTTGAGCAAATAGTGTTCCTTTAGTTTTCAACACAGATCTCTGTCCTGAAGATTTAGGGTCAGGGAAGGAATGGTGGGGTTGTGGGGGTGGTGGAGAAAGTGGCAAGGTCAGAGATACATGAAGTGAGAAAATTGAATTGAACTCTGTTGTTAGGACATAAGTGATCACCAGCAACCTGATAGAAAGTCCTCAGTGAATAGTTAATTTTTCTCTTTGCAGTGGATTCACTACTTTATAGCAGCTTTTGCTATGTCAGTCTGGGGTTGCGTGCCTCCCACGTTGTGAGAATTTTTCCTTTGCCTAAGGGGTCATTGATGCCACCAAAACACTCTCAGAGTTTTGTTCTACCTATTGTTTTTTTCTTATCTTTTCTTTTCTTTTTTCTTTTCTTTCTTTCTTTCTTTTTTTTTTTTTTGCAGGGCATCTTGATATTTATAAATTTCTGACAGATCTGGGCTGTAAGAGGGTTTGTCAGAATTTTTTTAGATCTGAAGATGCCTTAAGTTTAAAGCTTTAGGTTAGGTAGAATGAAGCACCATGCTTTATCAAATCTGTGTTTTGAATTTATTTAGAATGAAACATCTGTGCATTTTAAACTCCATAAAGAGAGATCTATATTAAATGAATACGTGCTGCTCTATAGAAACACTGTCAACAACTTTGGGAAGACAGCAAAATTAAAAAATGTCTAGAAGTGAACTCTATGTGCTAGGCTGCCATTTTCCCTGAAGAAACATTTCGGTCAATTTTTTATATCCTGTAGATTTGGAGAAGAAAGGTAAAAGCATTTAAGTTTGCGGTTTTTCTTGGCTGAGGGAAGCTGAGTTTACCTAGCTTCCATAAGAAATGAATTGTAGCAAAAGAAAACAAAACAAAAATCTAAGAGATAGGTGAATGAAGGCTCCTCTGTGAACACTGATGTGGATTTTAGGTTTGACTTCCTTGTAGAGGAAACAAAATGCAGCTGAATGAGTGCTCTGTTTTCCCTATGTACAAAATATCCTCAGATTTGATAAATGGGAAAGTGATGTGTACCGAGACCCTGGGAAATTCACTGATGACCTTTTGTGTGATGCCAGTTCGTTTAAGGTCACAAAAGCTCTAAAAATGCTTTATTGGATCAGATCAAAGTCCTGTCCATCCTAGTTCCTGCTTCTAGCAGGGTTCAGGGGATATATTCTAGCCAAAGTGATTCATGGAATTTCTAGAGACACTCCTTGAATGTCAGATACAAATCCTAGATACCATTATCTCTTCACACCCACGCATTATGGATCTCTGATCAGCGAATTTATTCATATCCCCTTGTACGAATCTATCTCCATTTCCCTCCCTTCTACCTTCAGGAACAACTGGTTCCACAATTTACTATCTCTGTTAAAGAAGTGCTTACTTTCCTGTAAAACTAACTTTCAGGCTGCTAGTTGTGGATCTCTGGAGTTTGTGAGCTAATTTAACTTTGCCCTGACTCTTTGACCCTTCATGCTTTTAACATTTGAATTCCATTCCATGTCAGTCTAAATCCCTTCTGTCTTGAAGAGGCCTAAGTCTTGTATAGAAGGCCAATAATCAACTGCTTATTTTAGTTGCACCTCTCATGATATCTTATAATTCTTTGATATTGTTGATGAGTGGTGGTGGACAAATTCTCCCAATTAATCTAAAAGCAGATGCCTCTATGGTTTTACTTAAGTCATGAATAACGCTTTCAAGTTTGCTTCCAAAACTGTTCTGGAGATGCTGTGTTTTTTGTTGACTTTTTGGTAGTAATAGCTCCAACTGTTTATTCATTGGGTAACTAAATTCTATATCAAGCATTGGAAATGTAAACGTAGATAAGAAATAATCCCGGTTATTAAGGGTCTCACAGACTAGGTGATTATAAACATAAGCAAAAGAAAAAATTCTTTTTGTCCTTACAGTAATAGAGATATTCATTCATTCATCCATTGATTCACTGAAAAATCTTATATTTTGTGCCCATACTTACTTAATAGTAATAAGAAAAGATCTCTGTTCTAAAGGAGCTTGTGGTCTAGTCTAGACAGACTTGATACCTTAAAAATCAATGCCAAGAAATGTTCTAGAAGCTATGATAGGAATTGGTAGCATCATTTTAACCTGAGGAGGTATGGTGGAGAAGGAGAATGGTGGCTAGGAAAATTTTTATAAAGAAAAGACTATATATTTAGCATCGACATAGCATGTGTTAGATGTCTGGACCTGTTCTAAGCACTTTACAAACGTTAACTCATTTCATCCTTATAATAACACTGTGAGGTTCCTGCAAATTATTGTCCTGGTTTACAGATGACAAAAGTTGAGGCACAGAAAGGTTAAGTAACTTGCCCAGGGTTACATGGCCAGAGCTAGGATTCCAGTCCAGTCAATTTGGCTCCAGAGTTAGAGATGATTCTTGAGTCTGGAAAGGCACAGATATGAAAAACAAGTAGTTGCCATTTGGAGGGAATCCCTGGAGCCCAGAGACATATGAGACTGAAGAGGCAAGAAGAGCTCAGATCACAAGGACTTTATCTCATGGGCAAAGCCTGTACTTTCTAGAAAGCAAAGACAATGGAAGCAAAAAACAGAAAATCAATTAGGTTCCTGCTCTTAAAGAACCACATTAGATTTTTTTGTAATATGCTCGTATTTTTTCGTAGTTGTCCTCAAACTGTAGCTGCAGTTTTGCATACTACTGTTCCTCACTTTGTATCACTTAATCCTCTCAACATCCGCATGGTATTTAAATCCCCATTTTACAGAGGTGGAAATTGAGGCTCAGTTGGGAAACTTGCTTAGTTGAGGTGGAACCAAAATTTTAACCCAAGTGTCCTAAAGGTGTTCTCTTTCTGTTTCACATCTGCTTTCCCAGCAAAGGTGGATATAAAAGGAGGATGTATGGAAATGTAACCAAACATTGCAGATAGCTCACATGTTTCATGTCATCTTGCTTTTCCAAATAAGCAATGACAGCAGGATTAGAGGACTGACTCTAAGGAATGTACATATAAGACATTCAAAGAAATGGTGCCATGTTTGTGGCATTTCTTCTACTTATATTTGCTTCATAACATGCGCTCACCCAGATTGTGGCTTCCGTGCCAGGGTCTTAGAACTTTACCGGCTTTACCAACAACAGCTTTGTCAGAACAGCAATTATGAGTCAAGATTGTTATTGCTCTGACAATCTCTAAATTCAGGATTTGTATGTTTGCCCAGCACAAACAAGTTTAGTTGACAGGAGAGAAAAAGAAATCCAAGTCTAAGCTTGTTTCAGTCTCAATGGCAAAAGAAAGGGCTTTTTATATGCTGCTCATACATGGTCTTAATACTCAGTAGGGGTTAGGCCTCACGCAAGGGCATCAGGTCTTTTGCTACTGGCTTGGTTATTTAGAGCCTGCACATTTGAGGAAATAAATTACTGTTGAAGCCTGCTGTTCCCTCAAATGGCAATGCTCTGCTTATAATAGCAACAAGCATTTATTGGAGCAACGCTTGGTGCTGGGTGTGGAGTGAGTTGCTGCATGGTGCAATGTAGGAACCCAGGTTCAGAGCACAACGGAAACTTTCAGCAAATGGCCATCTTATTACTTACACGGCACGAAGGGTCCAAAAGAGCAGGGAAAGAGATCCCATTGGGTGGTCAAAACTGTTTGAGTCGGGGTTGGTAGATGGCAGATTTTTTTTTTTTTTGTATATTCACAGAATTGTGCAGCCATCACCCCTAACTAATTCCAGAATAATTTTATCAACCTGAAAAGAAATTCCAGGTGATGAAAAGTTTTGGTGATAGATGGTAGTGATGCTAACACAATCTTGTGAATGTAGTTAATACCACTGAACTGTATACTTGCAAGTGGGGTTTCAATTATGTTACCACAATTAAAAAAAAAAAAGAAATCCCAAACCCATTTGCAGTTAGATACTCTTCTTTCTCCCCCACCCTAGCCCATGGCAACCAATAATCTACCTTTTGTTTCTATGGATTTGCCTATTCTGGACATGTCATATAAACAGGATATATAATATGTGGCTTCTTTCCCTTAGCATTATGTTTTCAGGTTCTTTCTTGTTGTAGCATGTATCGGTACTTCATTCCTTTGTCTGGCTGAATAATATTCCACTGATGGTATATACCACGTTTTATTTATCCATTCATCAATTAGTGGACATTTGGATTCAACTGCATTTTGAATAAATAGAAGGATTTGTGCAAGACATAGAAGGTGGTGGTGGGGAAGCCATCATTTTAATGAACAAACACGTACATAGCACAGTACTTACCAAGCACCAGGTATATTTCATACCCTTTACAAATATTAGCTTTTTGAGTCCTCATTACTGCCTAATGAGCTGGGTATTATTTGAGGCACCAACAGGTAAAGTAATTTGCCCAAGTTACCAGCTAGTAAGTGGAGAGCTGGGGTCCGTATCCAGGTGGTCTGACTCCAGAGTCCATTTCTTAACCACCAAGCTCTGCTCAGAGGCAGGAGTCAGTCTGTGGAACAAGCTGGGTGGGGTTAAAGAGCAAGGGGGAGGTAGGAGACAGTGAGAGAAAAGGCTAGCAATGGTACATCTTCCCCATTCTTAGCAGTTATCCTTGTAAAAGGCGAATCTGACCATACCCTTCTCTTATTTAAAAAAGTGCTGCTAACTCCTGGTTTTTCCTACAGTGATTTCCCAATACCAATCATTGCCCTATATAGACCTATATATCACCTCTATCTATTGTTTAATTAGTTAATAGTTTTCTTTAAATCAACTCACTTTTGTTTTGCGTAAATACATTCATTTAAAATGGAACTATATAACACTAACTTAAATGGAAAACTGGTATTTTTCTAATGTGTATTTAAATAAACCAAGCCATTAAAATAAAATGCCTTTACTCCTTTACCACCTAAAAGTAGCTTGCACACCATCAGTTTGTGTTATGCATATTAAGAAACCAGATCTTACAGAGTAAAGTTTAAACACCAGGTACTAAGCCCTTCCAAACCCTGCTTCAGTGTATACTCCATATCTGGCCCCTATACACTGGTACCCCATGTTGCAGTCACATCAAACTTGTCACCCTCCTCCCTAGACTTATCATGCTTTTCATCACAACATGCTGTTCCTTTGTCCTTCCACCTCTCCCTCCATCTTTTCTTAAGGCCAACTTAAATAACTCCTCCTCTCTTAAGGCTTTCTCAGATCCTCTGGGTTCCCTCAGAATTTGGTGCTGACATGTCTTATGTTAGGTTGCTGTTTAGTGTGTCCCTGTCATACTGTGAGATGTCTCAAGGCTGAGGACAGTATTTGTTGAATGAATCGGTTCATTGGGACAAAGGGCAAAGATCTTGAATGTGATAGTAAGTGGTTATGGACTGCAACTCTCCCAAATTATAGAATGTTTTGAAACAAGTGACTTGCTCAGTGTTGTTTTTAACAAAGCTAAGACTGGTGGTTGTGTGGAGATGGATTGGAAGTTAGAGATCCTGGAGGCAGGGAGGGAAATGTAAAATAAACCCTGATTTAAATGTGTGGTGCCAAAAAGAGGATCCACTAAATCTGAACATATATCTGTGTCCCACTTCCAGGTACCTACCCAACAGAAGTGTGCATGTGTGTTCACCAAAAGACAGGCTTAACGATGTTTTTAGCAGCACCATTAACAAGATCCCTAAACTGGTAGCAACCCAGAAGGACATTAATAATAGAATGAGTGGAAAAGTTCTGGTATATGAGTTCCAGGGAATAACATCTCTAATAAGAATGAACAACGGATACTAGACGCAAAAGCATGGTCAAAGCAAAAGAAGCCAGATCCAACAAAGAATATATTGCAAGATCCTCTTTACATCAAGTTCAAAAACAGACAAAACTAATCTCTGGTGTTAGACGTCAGAATAGCGACTTGGGCAGTGGTGACTAGAAGGGGACATGAGGGGGACTTCTGGGGTGCATATTACACAGGTGTGTTAAGTTTGTGAAAATTCATTGAGGAATACAAGTACTCTTGTGCATTTTTCTGTATATATGCTATACTTCTATGAAAAGTTTATATAAAAAGAGGGAAGAAAATAAAAGCCATTAAGCAAAAATAATATGAAAAATTAAAAAGGCAATTTGACAGAAAAAACAGTAGATTTAGAAAAATAAGCAGAGAAACTGATAACAAATCTAACATCCTCGCGAGGATCCATTATTATCCCCATTCTCCAGATGAGGAGACTGAGGCCCTGAGAGAAGACTATGTTTGCCCTAAGTCATATGGCTAGCACGTGACTGAACTGAAACCATTTCCTCTGTGTCCTCTCACTCTTCCATACAACTCAGGGCCACCTGGGGTTGACAGCTGCACTTGGACTTTGAGTCTCCAGGAACAGAGAGCAGGGAAAGGAGGCTGGCATTAAGTGATAGAAGAGTGGTGAATGTTCTACCTGATTAATCCACCATGGAAGCTTTGTTACCAAAGCAAGTAAAACTTTTTTGGCGTGTGAGTTAAATCCATTGTTCTTTTGCTACTTTTATGCCTAAATAATTAAGGCACTTACGTACAAATGAAATGACCTTAACAAAAAGAGAATGCCGTTGATTTGATTGAGTTGCCATTGACGGTCTTTTTGACTACTTTCAGTTTGCTTTTAGCAGATACATGCTTTCCATGAGTGGTCCTGGAATGATCATCCAGCATATTTTCAGTTGGATGGGACCACAGGGGCTTTCTGGTTCGGCATTCCATCCAGTGCAGGAACGCTCAGCACCAGCAATAATCCTGATCTTATAAATTATGTGCACTGAGAGCTAGGCACTCACTACAGCTCTTTGAGGTTGCTGATATTATTATCTATTCTATAGATGAGGAAATAAGACTGAGAGAGGTTAAGCAATTTGCTCTAAAACACACAGCTTATTGTAGCAATGCTGGGATCCAGACTTGGGTCTTTGTGACTCCAAAATTGGAGTGTTTAAGTACTATGTTGCTTTACTGCTTCCATTCTGGACTCGAATTCCCACACTTAGGATCCCTCCTTTAGTGTGAAAGCCAACTCTCTGGAAATTTAAAGGGAGGGGTTACCTCCAAGGGTCTGTGATTTCCAGAGATCTGTTGTCAAATCACAAACTACCCCAAATGTTAGTGGGTCAAACGACCATGTTTTTATTACATCTCATGATTTTGTGGGGCAGGGTTTGAGCAGGTCTCGGCTGGGAGATTTTTCTGCTGCATATGGCATCGGCTAGGGTCACTTGGTAGTATCCAACTTGTGGCTGGCCTTGCCTGGAGGATCCCAGATGGCCTCAGTTACTTGACTGGCAGCTGGAGTTTCCCTCTCCTTGTAGCCTGAGGGCATCTCTAGAAGGGTTTTTGTCCGCTAAGCACCCGAAGCCTGAGTGTCCCAAGAAACAGGTTATCGAAGCTGCCAGCTTTTTTGGGCCTGGACATGGGGCCTGGAATAGTGGCATTTGCACTCTTTTTGTTGGTCAAGACAGATACAGGGCCCACCGGAGTTCAAGGGGAGGGGACACAGACCCCACCTCTCAATGGGAACAGTATTGAAGAATTTACCATTCCAAGGATCAGCCTCAATGAGTGCCCATTTTCCTGGGTTGGAGGTAGGAAATACCTATTCAGGTTTGAAAGTTCTTCCTCTGAACTATTTTCTCTATCTTGGGGCATTTGAACTTTAGGGACTTCCTTCTAATGACTGTTTTAGTTAAAAAACAGCACAATATTTACCGGTACTAATTATTTGCTGAAGTTGAAGATAAACTCATTGGTATTATAGCATTATAAAGACAGAACCTATTTTTAACCAATGGATGTGAGACTTCCTGATATAATTCTTTGCAGCTTAAACATGTATGCGTGGAAGACAGACGGACATTGGGGATTAAGTGGAAAAAAGAATGTAGAAACCCTAAAGCAAAGGACTTTCATAAGTAGCTTAATTTGCCCTCTTATTGTATTATATCCTTTTTGTTTTTTAAATCCAGTAAAGCATTTGTAGTGTTTTGATTCTTTAAAATTACGTTTTAAAAGGCCTGTAACTTTGATCAATGACAGATCCCTTTGTTTTCCTTTAGAAATTGAGGCAAAAATTCAGTGGTCATTCCTTTACCTATTTTCACAGAAAGAGTTAATTGAAATTATTTCTAATCTTTTGATCCTTGTCACACTACTCTGCTATGCAATAATACACTAAAGAATTTTCAAAGAACAAATATTGGGGATTTAGTATTGCTCCTGCCTTAAAAATATTCCATTTTGTGGAGCTATGCTAGCATTTGGTATGCTAAGTTGGCCAAAATAGGAACTACTTTATACAGAAGTAAAATCAATGCTTTGGATGAAGGATGGGAATTCACTTTTGCCAGGTATCTTGCTCGTTTTTGCTTGAGATCTTTGGGAGATTTTAGTATGGCAATTCAAAAGCTAAAATAAGAGGTTTTTCATGGACAAGACTTTTTGTTTATTCTTTATTAAACAGTCATTTTTGCAAAAACAGCAATGAAGCAATGATCTTGGGCACAATCATTTTATGTGCCTTTACCTTGTTTTATTGACATTTTTCAGGCCTACTTAAAAGCACAGGGAATGATACACCAAACAACTCTGAATCCATGATCCAGCCTAAGAAATAAAACATTAGAGAGATAGTGAAAGCTCCTGTGAATTCCCTAATCCATTTCCTCTCCCTTTCTTCGCAGTGGTGGCCTCTACCCTGAATTTGGTGATTATCAGTCCTGGGCTTGTCTTTTTGCCTTGACTACACATGAAATCTACTCATCTACTGTTCACTGTGATGCATAATGCCAGGTGGTCTAGCACTGGGGTTGGCAAACTATGGTGGGCCATATCTAGTCTACCACCTATTTTGTGTGGCCTGAAGCTAATGGTTAGGGGGAAAAGTCAAAAGAAGAGTAATCTTTTGTGACACTTGAAAATTAAGAAATTCAGATTTTGGTGTCCATAAATATTTACTTTCGGACCCTTTCAAAAAAACTTTGCTCTCCCTTTATCTAGCATATGCATATATGCACACATGTACAGTAAATAATCTGACCAGAGAAAGAAAAGTATGTAGGTATATGTGCCTTGGATAGGAGGAGGCTGAAGGTAATAAAGAAATTAAAAAAACAAACAAACAAAAAAAAACAAATTCTCTTTTCCATTTCTCTGTCCTCAGGAAACCAGCAATAATTGACCTCCAAACTCACATTCCCTGAATGACTATATTTAATCCTCTTTAAACTTCTTTTCCTCCTGTTCTCATTTATCCCACCCTCATGCCTACACAACCAGCAAATTTATTGAAAGAACAGCTCCAAGGATTGTCACCTCCCCTCTCCTGAAAGTTCTCAGCTTAGCAATAGGCTCTGTGTCTTTTTTTTTTCCAATTAGAGAAAATCATGCATAAAACACAGGATTCCCATATACCACCCTATTATTAACACCTTGCACTGGCATGGTACATTTGTTACAATTGATGAAGGCACATTTTATATTGTACTATTAACTGTAGCCCATGGCTTACACTAGGGTTCACTGTTTGTGTTGTGCAGTTCCGTAGATAAAAAATTTTTTTGTATTCTAGTACATATGTACAACCTAGTGTTTCCCCTGGTCACCATCCATTACCAAAACTTTCCCATTATCCCAAATTGAAACCCTTGCATTTTAAGCCTTAACTCCCTGTTTCCTATACCCACCCTGTCCCCTTGTAACCTATATTCTAGATTCTGACTCTATGAGTTTGCTTATTCCAATTATTTCATATCAGTGAGATCAAACTATTTGTCATTTTGTGTCTGGCGTATTTCAAGCAACGTGGTGTCTTCAGGATTCATTCATGTTGTTGCATGCATCAGAATTTCATTCCTTTTTACAGCTGAATAATATTCCATTGTATGTATATACCACATTTTGTTTATCCATTCATTGGTTGATGGACACTTGGGTTGCTTTCATCTTTTGGTTTTTAGTATATTCACAGAGACATGCATTCATCACCACGATCAAATTTAAAACGTTTTCACTACTCCAGAAAGAAAAACTCCATACCAGTTAGCAGTCACCTCTCAATCCCTCTATCTTTCCTCCACCCTACATAACCACTAACCTATTTTTGTCTCTATGGATTTATTTATACTTACATTTTATATTAATGGAGTTATAGAATATGTAGTACTTTGTGTCCAGTTTCTTTCACTTAGCATAATGTTTTTTTTAAAAAAATTATTTTTTTGAATTAGAGAAGTTGTAGCTTTGCAGAAAAGTCATGTAAAAACATAGCATTCCCGTATATCCCCCTATTGTTGACATTTTGCATTCGTGTGGTACCTTTTTTACAATTCATTGAAAAATATTAGTACAATTTAACTGTAGTCCGTAGTTTACATTAGGTGTATTTTCCCCATATACCACCCTATTATTAACACCTTGTACTAGTGTCATACATTTGTTACAATTCATGAAAGAACATTCTTATACTTGTACTGTTAATCCCAGTCCGTCATCCACAGCAGGGTTCATTGTGTTACACAGTTCCATGTTTTTATCTTCTAACTTTCTAGTAATATACACATCCCCAAACTTCCCCTTACAACCACATTCACATGCATAATTCAGTGGTGTTAGTTACATTCACAATAATGTGCTACCATCACCATCATCCGTTTCCAAACCTCTACAATCAACCTAAATAGAAATTCTGTAAAATTAAGTGAGTCTCTTGTAAACAACAAATTAAGCATCAGCTCTCCCCTTCTCTCCCTCTAATCTGTCTCCTGATACCCTATATTC